>NC_084619.1:28133230-28300730 GCF_033978795.1 Nerophis ophidion
TAGATGTCTTTGGCGACAGGCGACACTTTGTCAACTTTGACTTGACTTCCTTCACTACAAGCTTGACGCTGCAAGGTGGAGTTTTGGTAGAGCCGCTGGCTGAAAGTGACAACGAAAATGCAAAGTTAAAAGTCTCTCTCTCTCTCTCTCTCTCTCTCTCTCTCTCTCTCTCTCCCTCTGTCTCTCTCTCTCTCTCTCATTCTCTCTCCCTCCCCTGAAACTAGTCATAGGTTAAATTGTAAATAAAATCAGAATCAGAAATTCTTTAATAGTCCCCGAGGGAAAATTACGATTTTCAGCACAATCTTATTGAAGATCAATCAATCAATCAAAGTTTATTTATATAGCCCTAAATCACGAGTGTCTCAAAGGGCTTCACAAGCCACAATGACATCCCACATTAGGGCAAGAAAAGAACTCAACCCAATTTGGATTACAATGAGAAAACTTGGGGGGGGGCGCAGATGTGGGGAGCCCCGTCCTCTGGATGACCAGTGCAATGGACGTTGAGTGTTTTCAGATCAGGGGTCACCAACGCGGTACCCGCGGGCACCAGGTCGCCTGTCAGGACCAGATGAGTCGCCCGCTGGCCTGTTCTAAAAATAACTCAAAAAGCAGCACTTACCAGTGAGCTGCCTCTGTTTTTTTACATTTTATTTATTTACTAGCAAGCTGGTCTCACTTTTCTCGACATTTTTAATTCTAAGAGAGACAAAACTCAAATAGAATTTGAAAATCCAAGAAAATATTTTAAAGACTTGATCTTCACTTGTTTAAATAAATTCACTTGTAGCTGAGATAGGCGCCAGCGCCCCCCGCGACCCCGAAAGGGAATAAGCGGTAGAAAATGGAATGGAATTTTTTTTACTTTGCTTCTTATAACTTTCAGAAAGACAATTTCAGAGAAAAAATACAACCTTAAAAATGATTTTAGGATTTTTAAACACATATACCTTTTTACCTTTTAAATTCCCTCCTTTTCTTTCCTGACAATTTAAATCAATGTTCAAGTATTTTATTTTTTTATTGTAAAGAATAATAAATACATTTTAATTTAATTCTTCATTTTAGCTTCTGTGTTTTCGACAAAGAATATTTGTGAAATATTTATTCAAACTTATTATGATTAAAATTCAAAAATATTATTATGGCAAATCTAGAAAATCTTTCGAATCAAATTTAAATCTTATTTCAAAGTATTTTGAATTTCTTTTAAAATTTTTGTTCTGGAAAATTTAGAAGAAATAATGAGTTGTCTTTGTTGAAATGATGAAAAAAACACTTATCAAAGGTAAATTGAGCAAATTGGCTATTTCTGGCAATTTATTTAAGTGTGTATCAAACTGGTAGCCCTTCGCATTAATCAGTACCCAAGAAGTAGCTCTTGGTTTCAAAAAGGTTGGTGACCCCTGATCTAGATAGAGAGTCCAGTCCATAGTAGGGCCAGCCGGAGATCGTCTTGGGTGGAGACAAGTCAGCAGCGCAGAGACGTCCTCAGATGATGCACAGATGAGCGATCCATCTCGGGTCCCGACTTTGAACAGCTAACATCTCATCTGTGGTCACCTAATCTGTTCCCCCCCTCTCCACGAAGGAAAGAGGCGCAGGGCATAAACAAAACGGCAGATCATCCATCCATCCATTTCCTACCGCTTGCATATTTTGGGGTCACGGGGGTCGCTGGAGCCTATCTCAGCTACATTCACACTCACATTAACACACTAGGGCCAATTTAGTGCTGCCAATCAACCTATCCCCAGGTGCATGTCTTTGGAAGTGGGAGGAAGCCGGAGTACCCGCAGGGAACCCACAAAGTCACGGGGAGATCATGCAAACTCCACACAGAAAGATCCCGAACCCGGGATTGAACCCAGGACTACTCAGGACCTTCATATTGTGAGGCAGATGCATTAACCCCTCTACCACAGTGCTGCCTGACGGCAGATCAATTGGTCTACAAGGACCAGACAAAAGATCATACAACATTACAGGGAGACAGAACACGATCGCTGACGGGTCTACCAACTTCCGGTGCCCCTTACAAAAAAGATGAGAAACAGGTAAACTCTGGGGAGGGTGGAGGGCTGCTGGTGGTGGTTGATAAAAACGATATATTCGGTTTAACCCTGGGACCCTTGAGATGGGGTCCAGACTGAGGCCAAGGGGGAAAAAAATCATAGCCATAGCACACATACATTTGTGTAAGAGGGAAACATCAGACATCAAAGAAATTAAAGAACACAAAGGACATTAAAGACATTAAAATAGCTGAGCTGATGCAACCAGCCATTCTTTCATACAACTACAAAAGTAAAACAACAACAACAATAAAACAAATAAAAAAAATAAAAAACATATACACTGTGGTTGCCTTTGCTGTGTTCCACCCCATTGTCTCCTGCGGTGGGGGGAAAGCATGGCAAGAAACAGGAGCAGACCCAACGAAGCAACCAAGAGAGCCGAACCCCACCCTCTGCCGCCCACAAACTCTCGGCCAGTGTCCAGTCCGCATGGATGAGCGAAGATAAATCCAGGGAGTCCGAGGCGTCCGATACCTGCTCATTCAGCCAAGACACTGTGAAGCTTGTCCGACCCGGCACTCAGTGCCAGCTCCGCAGCCCTGTCTCTTCATCCGCATCTCCTCCAGCCTCTTCAAACAGACTCTAGTGTGGCAGAGACCCAGCAGCTGGTCTCCATGACCAAAAGGCTCCCGGTAGGCAGATCCAGAAGTTCACAAAATCGCACCGCAAAAGTCACGAAAGTGCCACCCTTTGTCGTACAGTCCCAAAGGGTCCCGAACCAAAAGGCAAAACAAAAAAAACCCCACATGAAAACTAGAGGGAAACATCAGGAACACAAAAGGACAACACGAGAGCAAAGAGCTCCTGCCAACAGCAGCCACTACAGCGGCGCAATCTTGGAATAAAAAAATAAAAATGTAACACTACTTTCAGGCAGCTTTTTTTAAGTTAATGAAATGCAAATATATGTGGGTTTTTTTCAATACGACCAAGACATCCTTTTAAATTCCTCACCACTCACATACAGTGTTAACACTCTGGTTAAAAAGAATTATCTGTTTGCTTAGACAATTTTTACTGTAGTGACATGAGGTGACCTTTACACCAGGTGAGGCAGTGATGCCTTTGGAGGGTTTTTAAAATTTAAATTTGCATGCTCAAGTTGCTCATTAAGAAGATAACAAGAAAAAGATAAGAGTCATTCCCTTTCATAAAAATGTTAATTTGTGCGTGGTCCCATTTACTGCTTTGAAAAAAGTAAATAAAAACACAATTTTGGAGTCTTTCATTCCTTCTACTGTATTTGTATGTGAAGTACATGCAGTATCCTTCATGAAAAGGTAATTTGAATCACATCTGTTTTGTTAGAATTTCCAGTTTCGAGAAGTATTTGTATAATCCTCCATATTGGCAAACATGTTCATTAATTAATCAATTAATCATTCTTTCAGCAGAACATTATTGTAAAATATTTAATCCGACAAAAACCTAAAAATGCAGGCCTCTTCCCTGATAACCCATGCAGAGCACTAAAAGAGGCTCTTTAACACAAAGCCTAAAGTCTTTTGTCGGTATTTATGGTCCGATTAACAAGAATAATGATATCACACTTACCGGTACATTGAAAACATTAAACAGGCTGAAGATTCTACAGTGTAAAAACGAACAGTTCATAGTGACAAGCAGACCAGCCCTCATCCTCTTCGGTTTCCACACACGATAGGCAAGAATGAGGAACGGCACAATATACCCTGAAACCTCATACCAGGTTTGTGTGCAAATTTACTGAATATTACCAGAGTAAATGTTAAAAAACAATCATACAGAAAATAGATTTACAACACAGTTCACTGGACAAATTATTTTCATGTTGTTGTAAAAAATGTTGATATTGTATCATTACAAGTAATGTTCTGCATCACCTACCTACCCTCATCGCACGTTCCAATATTCACTTGTTGTATCGGTACAGTGGGAGAAGGAGACGGCATGGAGTCAAGGACGTCGTTAGCTTGCAGCGTGTTTATTGAAATACATAAATAAAGTGTATGAATAATCCAAACGTATACGGTATGACGGTATGTGTAGCGATTATATGTGGCGTGTTACCGGGTGGTGTTGAAGGTGCGTGGTGAGATCGGTTCGGAAGTCCAGAAAGGCAAAGGCAGGCTCGGAGGTCCAGGGACAGGCAGGAGGTCAGGGGCTGGAGCAAAGCATCGTTGTCCGGGGCAGCCATGAGGTCGAGATCCAGGAAGGCAGCAGGAAGTCCAGTGGGGATCCGGGGAGACTAGACACACAGCTTGAAACCAGGGGTTGACGAAGGGCTGCTGGATGGCGACACAGGACAATACACAATGAGCACAACGGAGGGGAAACATAAAGAGCGAGGAAGCACAAATGCAAGGAAGCTAGCGATGCGTAAGGCTTAATGTACATGCACAAGTAGCTACGTTCTGCCACTGGAACGCAGGACACGCTGGCTTATGAAGGCAGAGATCTCATCAGTGTCAGGTGTGTGGATTGCCGACTGAATGCAGCCGCTCAGCAGATCACACTGAGGACTGTGCAGGATCCGCTCGCGCCGTAAAAGCAGGAGGGTGCCCCGCGGTGCGCTCAACAGAGCGCGTCAAGGAATATGCGGCCGTAACCCTTGTATAGTATTTTAACTGACGTTCACAGCCCCCACAAAAATTCATGCACAAGTTGATTTTGTAAAGTTTTGTATATATATATATATATATATATATATATATATATATATATATATATATATATATATATATATATATATATATATATAAATATACATGTATATATATATATATATATATATATATATATATATATATATACATACCTTATTTTTCGGAGTATAAGTCGCACATGCCGAAAATGCATAATAAAGAAGGAAAAAAATACATATATATGTCGCACTGGAGTATAAGTCCCATTTTGGGGGGGAATTTATTTGATAAAACCCAACACGAAGAATAGACATTTGAAAGGCATTTTAAAATAGATAAAGAATAGTGAACAACAGGCTGAATAAGTGTACGTTATATGACGCATAAATAACCAACTGAGAAGGTGCCTTGTATGTTAACGCAACATAATATGGTAAGAGTCATTCAAATAACTATAACATATACAGTAGAACATGCTATATGTTTACCAAACAATCTGTCACTCCTAATTAAATATTATAAGTCTAATCTCTTACGTGAATGAGCTAAATGATATTATTTAATATTTTACGGTAATGTGTTAATAATTTCGCACATAAGTCGCTCCTGAGAATAAGTCACACTCCTGGCCAAACTATGAACCGCTTCCTTGCCTCGGTGCTTGTGAAAGTTTTATTATTGATCATAAATGCAGAGAGGCTTCACGGTGTCTTGGCTGGGTGAGCAGGTGTCGGACACCTCAGTCTTCTTGGATGTATCCTCGCTCATCCATGCGGACTGGACACTGGCCGAGAGTTGATTGGCGGCCGAGAGTGCAGTCGGCTCTCTTGGTTGCTTCGTTGGGTCTGCTCCCGTCTCTGGCCATGCTCCCTCCACCCCAGCGGACGATGGTGTGGAACACGACAGAGGCCACCACAGTGTATATGTTTGTTTTACTATTTATTCATGGCTGTATGTAGAAGTGTCTGGTTGTATCCGCTGCTTTAATGTCTTTAATGGCCTTTGTATTCTTTGATGTTTCCCTCTTACACACACGTGAGAGGGAAGTGTACTATGGCTATGAGTTGTTGTTGTGTTTTTCCCTTGGCCTCAGTCTGGACCCCCTCTCCAGGGCTCAGGTTTAGACCGATTTTTTTATTTTATTTTAATCTTCTATTTGTTTTCTAACATCCCCCCACTTGTTTACCTGTATCGCACCTTTTTTGTAAGGCGCGCTGGAAGCCGGCAGATCCGTCAGCGATCCTGTTCTGTCTCCCTGTAATGTTTGTCTGATCTTGAATGGGATTGTGCTGAAAATGTTAATTTTCCTGAAGGAATAAATAAAGTATTATCTAATCTAATCTAATCTATCTAATCTAATAAATAATGCCTCTCACCTGGATAGTTCAAGGATTAAGGATGAAAATTTGGTACACTATGACAGCCAATTTAAACCCAGCAACGGCGAGAACGACACAAAGACGCTCGGTAGCAACCCCCTTTTATTCGCGAGGATTATGAGTATTTCTTCATTTAAACGGGAATAAAGCCATCTCCGCCTTCTGTACATGTAACAGTAGTTACATTATACTTTAAAATGTCTTTTGATTATCAGCCATTTAATTTCTATAACATTTGTCCTCACTAGAGTCACGGTTTAACTGGAGCCTATCACAGCCATTACTTGAAGCAAGTGGTGGGGTACACCTTGGACTGGTCGGCAGTAAATCACAGGTTCTAATTGACAAAAAAAAAAACATACACCTAAAAACTAATAATGTTCTTCACTTAGTCTAACGTCCATCCATCCGTTTTGTACCGCTTTTCCCTTTTTTGGGTGGCAGGGGGTCGCTGGAGCCTATCTCAGCTGCATTCGGGCGGTAGGCGGAGTACACCCTGGACAAGTCGCCACCTCATCGCAGGGCCAACAGATAGACAGACAACGTTCACACTCACATTCACACACTGGGGCCAATTTAGTGTTGCCAATCAACCTATCCCCAGGTGCATGTCTTTGGAGGTGGGAGGAAGCCGGAGTACCTGCAGGGAACCCACGCATTCACGGGGAGAACATGCAAACTCCACACAGAAAGATCCCGAGCCTGGATTTGAACCCAGGACTACAGGAACTTCGTATTGTGAGGCAGACGCACTAACCCCTCTGCCACCGTGAAGCCAGGGTTCTAATTGACAAAAAAAAAAAAACACACCTAAAAACTAATAATGTTCTCCACTTAGTCTAACGTCCATCCATCCATTTTGTACCGCTTTTCCCTTTTTTGGGTGGCAGGGGGTCGCTGGAGCCTATCTCAGCTGCATTCGGGCGGTAGGCGGAGTACACCCTGGACGAGTCGCCACCTCATCGCAGGGCCAACAGATAGACAACGTTCACACTCACATTCACACACTGGGGCCAATTTAGTGTTGCCAATTAACCTATCCCCAGGGGCATGTCTTTGGAGGTGGGAGGAAGCCGGAGTACCCGGAGGGAACCCACGCAGTCACGGGGAGGACATGCAAACTCCACACAGAAAGATCCCGAGCCCGGGATTGAACTCAGGACTACTCAGGACCTTTGAATTGTGAGGCAGATGCACTAACCCCTCCTCATCCGTGCCGCCCCCGTTTATGTTCTTATGTATGATATTTAAAATGTTTTTCCCAAAAAGAAAATTGAGTATAGGATTAAAAGTCTAGTTTTTTTCAGACACTAAATCGTTCAAACTTGCTATACTGCAATGCGACTTTGTTAAACATGTTCTAATCTACTGTAAATAAAGAAAACCTCTGCCATGACCATTGCAAACCACAAACCGCAGCCGTGAAATGAATGTGACACACATTTCGAGAATGTGTTCTTGTTTGGTTATTGTAGCAAAGCAGAGAAGCAGATTTACAAAAAAAAAGTCTAGACATCAAAGCCAATCACACCTCAGTGCATACTTCTCCCACTGAACAGTAACTGACTCACAGTAAATATGACGTAAACAAGAGAGCGTTGCCACAAGGTAAGCTACGGTGTCTTTGAAACAGGATAAACCATGACTGTGGTGCTTCTTAGGAGCCCTGTTGACTGTTGCCTTCCCTCCTCCCCAGCATGCAGACTCTTATCTCCTCAGGGTCTGCAAAGTCAGAACTTGATGAAGGAACCTTGGCAGGAGCTGCCCTGCAGGCCTGCATTTTGTGGACACATGAATATTTGATGCTCCATAAAACTTGTTTTTGTAGCTCACTCTCTAAACAATTGTGTACAGTAAGCTTGGTGTTTTATTGTGATTATTGATTCTAATTGCATTACTTATTTTACATCATTTATTCGCAATTCTATTTTAATTACTGTTCCTCTTAATCACCAATGCAACGTAAATTCTATTGTTGTTGCACACATTCTTGGTCATAAACGTGATTCTTAAAGGCCTACTGAAACCCACTACTACCGACCACGCAGTCTGATAGTTTATACATCAATGATGAAATATTAACATTGCAACACATGCCAATACGGCCTTTTTAGTTTATAAATAAATGATAAATGGGTTGTACTTGTATAGCGTTTTTCTACCTTCAAGGTACTCAAAGCACTTTGACACTACTTCCACATTTACCCATTCACACACACATTCACACACTGATGGAGGGAGCTGCCATGCAAGGCGACCACCAGCACCCATCAGGAGCAAGAGTGAAGTGTCTTGCTCAGGACACAACGGACGTGACGAGGTTGGTTCTAGGTGCGATATGAACCAGTGACCCTCGGGTTGCGCACGGCCACTTTTTCACTGCGCCACGCCATCCCTAAATTTAGTTTACTAAATTGCAATTTTAAATTTCCCGCGAAGTGTCGCGTTGAAAACGTCGCGGTATGATGACGCGTGCGTTTGACGACACCAGTTGTAGCGGACATTATTTTCCTGCCCGATCCAAGCTATAAGTAGTCTGCTTTAATCGCATAATTACACAGTATTCTGGACATCTGTGTTGCTGAATCTTTTGCAATTAGTTCAATTAATAATGAAGAAGTCAAAGTAGAAAGATGGAGGTGGGAAGCTTTTAGCCTTTAGCCCAAAAAACTGTTTCCTTGTTTAAAATTCCCGAAGATGAAGCTTTACTATGGATCAGAGCGGTCAAGCGAAAATGGATCCCGACTACATGTCAACCGGCAGTTTTCGGTGAGAAAATTGTGGTAATAAGTCGCCTCTTACCGGAGACATCAGCGGAGCTTCCGTCCTGCTGCAGCTGCCGTGACTTCCCTCAGACACTCTGGCGTCAACACACCCATGGCCACACCCCTCTGACTTTCAGGTACTATTTAATCCCACTAAAACACTAGCAACACAAGGGATTTTCCAGACTTTTCCTAGTAAATGTGTCTAATAACATCTGAATCGCTCCCACTGCAATCGCCTTTTTTTTTTTTTACTTTTTTTTTTACTTTTTTTTTTTTTTTCTAGTCCTTCACTCTAAATTTCCTCATCCACAAATCTTTCATCTCCGCTCAATTTAATTGGGAAATTGTCGCTTTCTCGGTCCGAATAGCTCTAGCTGCTGGTGGCTATGATTGTAAACAATGTGAGGATGTGAGGAGCCCTACAACCCTTGACGTCACGCGCACATCGTCTGCTACTTTCGGTAAAGGCAAGGCTTTTTTATTAGCGACCAAAAGTTGCGAACTTTATCGTCGATGTTCTCTACTAAATCCTTTCGGCAAACATATGGCAATATCGCAAAATGATCAAGTATGACATAGAATGGACCTGCTATCCCCGTTTAAATAAGAACTTCTCATTTCAGTAGGCCTTTAAGGAAAAATTCTGCAGGCCTAAATTAGCATGAATGCACTTATGTTGTTTACAAGATTCCCCATTAGCAAGATTCCTAATTTAGATTTGAAAAAATATACAACGGCAGACTTTGTTTGGTTTTTTTGGGGGGGTTTTTTAGGGGAAGTGTAGCTTTGAGCGAATAAATACCAGAAAACAAGAAGAAACACAAAATGACTCCAAGGTGAGATGAAACTTTAAAGCTGCCTGGCAGCATTCAGCCCCTCAGCTCATGATAAGTTTATTTCCAGCTATCAATGTGCTTTTACCTCCCAGCATTACAGGGCTCATGACTCTGACCATACATTCTGTTTTCAGGTTTACATTACCAGACATGAAGAAGCATCCTCACTAAACACCATCATTTAATAAACACTGTACATGACAGTGTACGCTTTCTCCCAGCTTCAAGCCTTAATGCCAAAGCAGCCATACTCGCTTTATTCATCTCTTTCATTCAATTACAACCACAACGCTTTTCATCGTGTCTTCCAATATATATTCTGACATACCCTGTGACTCATGTTTAATATTTCAACAAATGACAGTTAAATTGAAGAAAGTACTTGTGATCACTGGCATGCATTAGGGAGCACAGACAATCCACTGTTGAGGGTATCCTCGCAGACAAAATGATTCATCACGCTGCAGAGGGATTAGTTCAATAGACTCCTCTCTCTGTTCATTAGACTGTGGCAAGTTTTTCCTGGAGAGTGTTACTCACACATGCTTTATGCAATTATGCAGCTACGTATTTCTTCAGCTTAGTGATACAATTAACTAGATTGTACAGCCATGATGTTATTTTCAGTTAAATCAAAACTGGGATCATATCATATACATCTGTTAGGTTTATGAAATTATGTACTCAATATACACGATATTGCCAAAAGTATTGGGCCACCTGCCTCAACTCACATATGAACTTGAAGTGTCATCCCATTTCTAACCCATAGAGTTCAATATGATGTCGGTCCACCTTTTGCAGCTATTACAGCTTCAACTCTTCCAAAAGCGCTTTGGTGAGGTCTCACACTGATGTCGGTCGAGAAGGCCTAGCTCTCAGTCTCCGTTCTAGTTTATCCCATAGGTGTTTGTGACAGTTTCTTACTGTCGTCGCTCGGGTTCAGCAGACCACCAAGGAAGGACATCTCTTTAGCAGGTTTGACTTCTTTATTTTGCAATAAAGCTTGGCTGCAGTTTGGATCGCTTTTCAGGTCCTTCCTCCATTGCTCGTTCGCCGGTCGCTTTTCAGCCGCCGTCGTCGTCTGCTTTCTGTCGCTCTTGCTCTTCACGCACTGCATCTGCTGCGGACACTCCAACTCCTTCCCTGATCTCTCCTCCTTCTCCCCTTTTATACAGCAGGAGGAGATGAGTTAATTGTGTGAAGGTGTGTGTGCCACACACTTGATTTAGATTGTGGAGGCATTGCTCCCAGCAAACCCCGCCTCTCCGCTCCACCGCATCCTCCACCTCCTTGCCGCCATCTTGGGCAGGGCAGCATCTCCACAGTGTTCTATCGGGTTTGGGTCAGGACTCTGTGCAGGCCAGTCAAATTCATCCACACCAGACTCTGTCATCCATGTTTTTATGGACCTTGCTTTGTGCACTGGTGCACAGTCATGTTGGAAGAAGAAAGGGCCCGCTCCAAACTGTTCCCACAAGGTTGGGAGCATGGAATTGTCCAAAATGTTTTGTGATCCTAGAGCATTCAAAGTTCCTTTCACTGGAACTAAGTGGCCAAGGCCAACTCCTGAAAAACAACCTACACTATAATTCCTCCTCCACCAAATGTCACACTCTGCACAATGCAGTCCGAAATGTACTGTTCTCCTGGCAACTTCCAACCTCGTCCATCAGATTTCCAGATGGAAAAGCGTGAATCGTCACTCCAGAGAACAGGTCTCCACTGCTCCAGAGTCCAGTGGCAACGCGCTTTTACACCACTGCATCCGACACTTTGCATTGGACTTGGTGATGTATGGCTTAGATACAGCTACTCAACCATGGAAACCCATTCCATGAAGCTCTCTGCGTACTGTACGTGGGCTAATTGGAAGGTCACATGAAGTTTGGAGTTCTGTGGCAACTGAAGTCGATGGCCTCTATGCGCTTTCAGCGTCTGCTGACCCTTCTTTGTCAGTTTACATGGCCTACAATTTCATGGCTGAGTTGCTGTTGTTCCCAAACGCTTTTATTTTCCTAAAATAAAGCCGACAGTTGACTATGGAATTTTTTGGAGCGAAGAAATTTCACAACAGGATGGCATCCTAAGACAGTTCCATGATGGAAATCACTGAGCTCCTGAGAGTGGCCCATTCTTTCACAAATGTTTGTAGAAACAGTCTCCATGCCCTAGTGCTTGATTTTATACACCTGTGGCCAGGCCAAGTGATTAGGACACCTGATTCTGATCATTTGGATGGGTGGTGAAATACTTCTGGTGACAAATTGTATGTTGTTTTTTTCATTCATCACATGTCCCTTTGGGGTCATGGATGAGCTGATCCCAGTTGCCTTTGACTGGTCACTGTGGATGAAGCAGACTCTTTGTGGTTGTAAAGTACCAAACCCTGCGCTTTGTAGAACGTTGCAGCTAATTTATGGATTTTTCTGTCTTCCCAAGCTGCACATTCCGCCATTAATATTAGCCTAGTCACATCAGACCAATGAAATTGACTAACGAGTCACGGTGCACCAATGAAATTGTTCACATTGAATAAAACACATTCACACATTCATTCAGTCAGCCATAGCCACACGACATAGCCCTAAAGCTGAAAATGATCATGTTTAAATATTCCATGTTTCTATGTCCACACACCTCCATCTTGCAGACGTGTGCGGCCAATAGGTGGGTTGCGTATGACGTCATGTCCGTTTTTCTTATTCGCGGCTTAATTCACACGATGGACAAGCAGCTTGAGCGTAGCATTAAAACAATTGAGCGTGAGTGTAGAGTTTGAGCAGAAAATGTCGTATTGCTGTTCTGTTTTTGGGTGTTCTGGTTGTTCAAATAGAGAGATAAGAAAGGGCTTTCAAAGAGTCCCAAAAGAAGGGGTTTATAAAGGTATTAAATTCATGGACAAAAGTAATGTGCATGGATGAAAATGGCTCTTAAAAAATCACTTTTATCCTCTTGTTGAATACAATCAGACCGTTTGTGTCTGCAGTGATCACTTTGAAAATGTTTGTTTGAACATTTTATTTATTTGAGAAACATTTTGTGATGCAATCACATTTATTCACAACTAAATTAGTAGTATTTGATAGCAGAACTAAATGTAAAGAAAGGACAAGAGATCGCATTAGTTGGTGTTATTTTGTACTTTTTATGTCTAACTATAACTGCGAAGACCTGGTTATGCAAATAAACTAACGTCATGTGAAGTCTTAGTAATAAATATTGTGATTGTTGGTCCAATCCACCGTGTTTTCAGTGTCCATTTTCATAACAGAAAACCAAAAGCTTAGTTGTTGTTGTTGTCTTTTGTGATATTTGTTAACATCAAGAAAATATCCTTAACAGTATTCATAAACTAGATTAATACATTTCTTGTAGGCTCAACAGCATAAACCGAATCTTGATATTGCAAGCAAACATTGCTGAACAGCAGCGACAAAATATGAACTTCACAGGATAAAAGGCAACTGCAGAATTGAATTGTAGATGAGATTAATATTTGTAGCAGAAATTTCAACTGCAATCCTGTTTTTCATCAGTGTCACAATCACAACAGTACGGCACTCGTTATGTCAATCAAATATGTTAATAAGTGATGCACGAATAGATCCAACTTTGTCTTTCACCGATTAATGCTTCATTTTTGAGCCCCTTCAGGTATAAAAATGTTTTCTTCTCTGGGTGTTAAATGAAGTGAGGATGAGGTGAGCTTTACTGTTTTGGTGATGATACATGGTTTATATCAGGGGTGTCAAACGTACGGCCCATGGGCCGGATCAGGCCCGCAAACATGTTTTGTCCGGCCCGTGTGATGTGTTTGCCAAGTATTAAAATGAGCTACTTTTTCTTTTTTAATAAAACAAACTGCTGTTCTAAATCTGTCCACTGGATGTCACAATAGCAAGTCTGTTATTATTAGGAAGCGGTACGAAATAAAGTGTGGCAGCAATTCCTCTCCCTCGACCCAAATGAAACTTAAAACCTGCCGTATTATGTCTTCTGCTTCGAACACATCGTTATTTGGCCCACTTACTCCCTCATAATGTCCCTGACAAAAAAGAGAAAACGTAACCTTTTCGAATAGTTTTTACCCATCTTTCTTACAGTTTGTTGAGTTAGCCCTGGATTGACACGTGGACATGACAAAGGAGGTATTTGATACCTCAAAGAGTGTACATGTCTTGTTTTTTTTGTTCAATCCCAGAAAGACTGTGATTTAAGGTTTAATCCTGGCTTTGTAGATACTCTGAGACAAAGGCTAAGCTCATTGTGTTTTTGAAACTGCACCAAGTGCCTCAGAATTTTCAATAAACTTGAAGTGTTTCGTGCAGAGAATTATTTGTGATTTGTACATTTTCATAATGTGCGTGTTCTATTTTTGGTCAAAGTAAAACAAAGAAAACAGCCTGGAGTTGTCTGTATTTTAAAGTTATCATGCCATGATTTTACCATTCCGGCCCACTTGGGAATAGATTTTTCTTCAGGTGGCCCCTATGCTAAAATGAGTTCGACACCCCTGTTTTTTAATATTTTTAAAAACAAATTTCTTAAAAATTTAAGAAATCCACTCCATATAATTTTAAATATTGTTTTCATAATCAATTATATATCTGCCTCTTAACCTTTCAAAAAAATGCGCAAATCTGCACTAATGCAGGTAAATAAACAGTAGCCTAACTGGCTCTAGACCAGGGGGGCCCACACTTCTGCAGAAGAGCTACTTTTCAATTGACCAAGTCGAGGTGATCTACCTCATTCATATATATCATTTATATGTTTTTATGTATGAAATATACGTTTTTGTTAACAGATTAAAGGTTTTTAATGATAATGCAATAATGTTTAACACATATAGAGTCCTTTCTTTCATGAAGACAAGAATATAAGTTGGAGTATTACCTGATTCGGATGACTTGCATTGATTGGAATCCGACAGAAGTGCGGAGAATGTCGGCATTTTCAAATGGAGGAGAAAAATAGTCCTCCTTTCTGTCTAATACCACATGAAAGTGGTTGGTTTTTGGCATCTTATTTGTCCAGCTTCCATACTCGTTTTTATACACTTTACAAGAAATCCATTAGCTCCGTTGTTTGCTAGCTTGTGCACGCCAGCTTTCTGAGACTCTTATTTTGTTAGCGCAGGCAAGAGGAAGCAGTGCTTTTATTGTGAAGATAGGAACTGAGCAGTATGTCTTTAGAGTTTTGACGGCAGGTACGGGGCGAATGTGTTGAAATAAAAAGTGTTTCTCGCCTCCCTGTCTATCACTTTTTCTTAATAATGAGCTCGCAGCAGCCAGTGTCATCTCACAAAACCCTCGAGTGCCGCGAATGTCAATCAAATGACGAGAGTGACGTCTTGGTGAAGATTGATGATCGCTAATTTTTAGGTCTATTTTTTTAAATGCCTGGCTGGCAATCGACTAACACATCCTCCGAGATCGACCGGTAGCTCGCGATCGATCTAATGGGCACCCCTGCTCTAGACCATCACCTGAAACCAGAAAATGCCCAGATGTGCCTCCAGGTCACGTGTTTTTGTCCATAGGTTAAGTGGGTGCGGTTTTTATCTAGGTATGTGTCTATAATCCAGGAATGAGGAGTAAGTAGTAGCAGGATCTTTTGGGACAACAAGTGATAGTATGACAATATGGACCCAGTTCATCCCGCACAATCCAGCGACTACACATGTTTACTGACTAAAAGTAAAGTCAAGCAGCACTAGCTAATGAGCTAAAATCCAAGGGCTGTCAACTTATTGTCGTAGGCATCAGGGACACCAGCTCGATATTAAATTCATAACTTTTAAAGGTACCAACAGTTCATTGTTACTACCAACTGAGTCACGTAAAAGCAAACGGTTCCATATTTTAATACCTGTGTTGCACATTATATCACGTTCGGTTGGAGTTGAAACCTGCTGAAACATTTGGAGGGCAAACATGCATATTTGTAACATATTGCCTTTAAGTAATGTTGCAACCCAACATTTTCCATGCCAACAAAGCAAGCGAGCGCTCAAAAGTATGATTCCTCTTTTTCAAATGTGATGCCGATGCAGATAGCGCTGGCTGCAATATTTGTGAGACTAAGTGCAAGGTCAGTGGTCGGAATACTTTATCTAAGGAGGACAGTGTAAACACAAGAGTTATCTCCAAGCTGAAGAGAGCAGATTATTCTTCTTCTTCTCGTGTCACTACATGACACCCCTCCTTTACTCCATACACCCTCTTGTCTGGTTGTTGAAGACACAGATCTTATTGGTTGCACTGCTCAGGCAGACAAACAAACTCATCGTCTACTTTTCTCCACATTCTCACACTGCAAGAAGACCCATTTGTTCATGGAAACCTTGCAATGTCCAGTTTATTATCTTAAGCAATTTAGGCTAGACTCGAATGGCCACTTTCCCTCTGACCTGGGTGGAAGAAATTAATTTAGAAAAGGAGAGTATTTGTGTGAGGCGTTCTCCGAATGGCTGGACCAGAGGGATAATCTTAGGTTGTGAGAGTTTTCAGTCAGGACTTGTACAGAACGGAGGAAGCATGCCTTGATTTTAATTTCTTTTCTGCTGCTTCTTGGTCAAACAGAAGGTGACGAAGGCCTGTTTCTTGTTTGAACTTCTCCTTCTGAGAGGGAGCCTCACATCTGATGTAGGGACACCAGATAAACATCATCAGTTCCTGTTGAATTTGAGCACCGAGTTATACCCCTGCAGGCAGTGTTTAGAGCAGGCTTGATCTACAGCTACAACTTCTGCATTCGGCACTGTTATCACACCTGCATCTAGGAGCATCGTCTGGAGCCAAAAAGCCGGGAGAAAAACGGTGTTAAAATTTTGTGATGTCAAGGAAGATCCAAGTGAGGTATCATTGGCTACGTCTGCCACAGGTAAATCATCCGAAGGTTTGACCATGCCACATGTCCGCTGTCGGCGTGATCCTAGGATGCACAGAAGGTAGGCAAAGTGAAAGCAAGGGGTCCATTTATTAGAACTCAGGCAGAAACAAAAGTAACACAGGGTAAGTAGGAACTCCAAAAGCAATAGAACACTTTGGCACAGAGAAAATCATGAACCAGCATTGAAGGAGGGAACGAGGTAGAACTAAATATAACTGATTAACAATGAAGAACAGATGTGCTTGCGTTAGAAGTGTAAGGAAATGAATTGATGTGGGGAGTCTGCAGAGGTTCTTTCAGAAGTTTTGGACAGTTGTCAGGGAATCCGCCAGGAGGCGCCACTTCGTGATCCGGTTACTGTTGTCTGTGAATGTTCTTCTTCGTTGGTTGTGGCCATCTTAGGTCACAACTTCATGTCCTTTTCTAAAAGTAAGCAAGAAGGGACCATACTCCCCAGTTAAAAGAAGTAAAACAGTTATTGTTTTTCACTATTAAGCCGATTTATTCACAAAATATGATGACTAAGAGTTACATTTAGGTGGGGGTTTTGTAAATGGTGAAGAGACTGGGGATTTTGTTAACTTTTTATGCCAGTGTGTGTGTTAGCCTAGAAACATGTTATGCAAGGACAGGTTTTGGTTCTTTTCATATGATTATCCACTCACTCAGTCATTTATGCCTACAAACACGCACAAACACACACACACGTTACCTGCTGGGTATATTACTGCTCACGATGACAGAAGTTGATTGTTATAGTGTAACATATTTTGTATTTTGTGACAACTCCATGTCCTTTTCTAAAGGTGAAGCTTTGAGATAAAGACGACTCCACCCAGATCCTATGCTTCCTTGCCTGGTATTTCTCTCCGTCTTCCCACGCACACAAAAATACAACACACAACGCAGAGACTTTATAGGGAGACTGAGGACTAGACGGACCCAGGATAGGGGAAGCCAGCTTTAAGGGTTACAGAAGGAACACAAAGGTGCTGCAAAACACAGAGACCAAACAGGAGATACTGGCAAAAGAGGATTACCGGGACAGACTATAATACCAAACACAAGACAATAAAGAATGAAGTCCAAACTGTCATGTAGGATACTGACATATGGCCTGATTTACTAAGATACAAAGAGTGCATGGTAAATAGCGTGTGCAATCTATAAAATTCCATGTACTATTAGTGCGAGTGTTGTCTGCGATATACTAAGAGTATGTGTGCAATTGAAAAGTGGTGCAGACCACTTTATTGAAATGAGGGTTTTGCGTGTTCTATATGGGGACATCATCACGGAGACACTGTTATTTATAATAGGGCGGCATGGGTAGAGCGGCCGTGCCAGAAACCTGAGGGTTGCAGGTTCGTTTCCCACCTATAAACATCCAAATCGCTGCCGATGTGTCCTTGGGCAGGACACTTCACCCTTGCCCCCGGTGCCGCTCACACTGGTGAATGAATGATGAATGAATGAATGGTTGTGGTCGGAGGGGCCGTAGGCGCAAACTGGCAGATACGCTTCCGTCAGTCTACCCCAGGGCAGCTGTGGCTACAGATGTAGCTTACCACCACCAGGTGTGAATGAATGATGAGTTCCCACTTCACTGTGAGCGCTTTGAGTATCTGACAATAGAAAAGCGCGATATAAATCTAATCCATTATTATTATTATTATTATTATTTATTGCACATTCATGTTATCATGCTTTTACATGTGGCATATTGCAATCTTTTCAAACATGCATCAGACATGTACCACTTTTAATGGGCATTTTAGAAGCAGTCATGTAGTGAATCTACAATAAAACCACTTGTTTTTTTCAATCAATCAAGTTTACTTATATAACGCTAAATCACGAGTGTCTCAAAGGGCAGATCCCACATCAGGGCAAGAAAAACTCAACCCAATGGGATGACAATGAGAAACCTTTTTGCCACTGAAGGTGCGTTCATTGGCGAGAAGCTACACTAACGCATAAAAACGCAAACTTAAAAAAGTTTTTGTAAAAGACATTTTTAAATAATATATATTCTATGTGTAATAATCCATCCATCCATTTTCTACCGTTTATTCCCTTTTGGAGTCGCGGGGGGCGCTGGCGCCCATCTAAGCTACAATCGAGCAGAAGGCGGTGTACACCCTGGACAAGTCGCCACCTCATCGCAGGGCCAACACAGATAGACAGACAACATTCACACTCACATTCACACACTAGGGCCAATTTTAGCGTTGCCAATCAACCTATTCCCAGGTGCATGTTTTTGGAGGAGGGAGGAAGCCGGAGTACCAGGAGGGAAACCACGCAGTCAAGGGGAGAACATGCAAACTCCACACAGAAAGATCCCGAGCCTGGAATTGAACCCAGGACTGCAGGACCTTCGTATTGTGAGGCGGACGCACTATCCTCTCTGCCACCGTGAAGCCCTCTATGGGTAATAATAACATCATTAAAAATACAAAATGACACCAAAACAATGAATCAAATTAGTTTTATTAAGTCATCATCTAGCAGCTGTAAAATTATAAAATGCTCTTGTTGAACAGACAATATGTTGAATGTGTTTTTTTTTTGACAGTCCAAATATGTGAACACACATGTAGGAGCATCCGTCAATCGTCTGTCTGTGCAGCGCGAGCACTGATCCTTCAGCCATGTGCGGAAATGTCAGTTTGCACGTTCTTCTGACAGGTGCTAAATAAAATCCAAAATAGTGCTCACAGAACGGTGATGAGTGTTGATAAATCACAATGCGTGTGCTAAATATTTGTATATTTGCATTTTCTCCTTCCAATATTGTGGGCGTTTTGACCTTCAGCATATCCATCCATCCATTTTCTAACGTTTGTCCCGTTCGGGGTCGCTGGAGCCTATCTCAGCTACATTCGGGCGGAAGACAGGGTACACCCTGGACAAGTCGCCACCTCATCGCAGGGCCAACACATAGACAGACAACATTCACACTCACATTCACACACTAGTGCCAATTTAGTGTTGCCAATCAACCTATCCCCAGGTGCATGTCTTTGGAGGTGGGAGGAAGCTGGAGTACCCGGGTGGGCGTTTGGACCATCAGCATATATTTTGCATTATAAGGAAGACAAAATGGATTACATGCCTTATTCTGCTCATCTAACAGATAAAATCCACTTTGCATACATTTAATAAATCGGGAATGTGTGTGCTATCAGGTTTGCAAAGTTTTTAGTACAAGCAAACCTTTAGGCCCATACTGTTTAAACCGGGGGTCTCAAACTCAATTTACCTGGGGGCCACTGGACACAGAGTCTGGGTGAGGCTGAGCCGCAAGAAAATATTTCTTAAAACAAATGTTGCATACTCCTCAGCATGTCTAGTTGTATAATGACGTTTCAAATTGTATTCTTTGTGCACCGCAACTTTTTCTGTGCAAATAAGACACGTCGGGGTGCCCCTGTGCTCAACAAAGAAATATTGCTTCTCTCAATTTTCCTGGAATTTTCTTCTCTTCGCTGCAGGCTTTGAAAAAGATATGTTTGGGGTTGGGAAATATATATTTGTACTTAGCCGACGCACTGAGAATAATGTTATTTCCGCAATGTGTGTCGTTCCGCTTTTCCTCCATACAGCAACACGGCGGTCGGTCAGGAAAGTACCGGGATAGCGAGTGCAAAAAAGTGACGGCTCCCGGAGTGTTATCTGGCTTCATATAGAAATATATGTAGTGTTCATCAATGCAAATTAAACAATAAAAAAACAAATATCGGTTTGAATTGGTCCAGGTTATCAGGGACTGTTATTACTGACGGACATGGGTCGAGTTGTGGCTGCAGCCAGGCACATAAGAAAACCCTAGTCTCCATGGCAACGTCTCTGTCGCTTTCTCTAATTTGCCGCTTTTCCACTAACGCAGGGGTAGGCAACCTAGAACGTTGAAAGAGCCATTTTGGACCCAAATAACACAACGCTGTCAAGCGCCATTCATATAAAACTTGCAGGTTGCACTAACATTAAACCTTTATATTAAGGTGGAGGCCGCAAAATAATGTCTCGCGGGCCAATTGCCGCGTGTCTGAAACTCCTGGTTTAAACTGACAATAACTCGTTTATCATCATCATTATTAACTTAAATTCATCATCATTATTAAGCTTGTTTTATCATTGACATCAAAACATTTATTACCACACTTAAACATAAAAAATGGTACAGTGGAACACCAATAAAGATTCCCAGGTATCAGACGTCGGTACTGTATCAGTTCAAATCTGAAAGGTACTCATCCTTATGCATTACATTTGGACAGACTACAACAATGGAGAACCAGACATTTTTATAGGTTAATGGTCAGATCAGCAGACAGCTAGAAGTGACAAAGATATTGGTTTATAAAGTGAAGTGAAGTGAATTATATTTATATAGCGCTTTTCTCTAGTGACTCAAAGCGCTTTACATAGTGAAACCCAATATCTAAGTTACATTTAAATCAGTGTGGGTGGCACTGGGAGCAGGTGGGTAAAGTGTCTTGCCCAAGGACACAACGGCAGTGACTAGGATGGCGGAAGCGGGGATCGAACCTGCAACCCTCAAGTTGCTGGCACGGCCGCTCTACCAACCCAGCTATGCCGCCCCCCAATTTAGTGTTGATTGGTAACACTAAATTGGCCCTGGTGTGTGAATGTGAATGTTGTCTATCTGTGTTGGCCCTGCGATGAGGTGGCGACTTGTCCAGGGTGTACCCCGCCTTCCGCCCTAATGCAGCTGAGATAGGCACCAGCAC
The DNA here is from genome assembly GCF_033978795.1 of Nerophis ophidion. Classification (NCBI taxonomy): domain Eukaryota; kingdom Metazoa; phylum Chordata; class Actinopteri; order Syngnathiformes; family Syngnathidae; genus Nerophis; species Nerophis ophidion. Next base: position 28,154,573 of record NC_084619.1, read on the forward strand.
CCCAACCCCCGGACCGCAAAGGGAATAAGCGGTAGAAACTGAATAGATGGAAGACTTTGGATTATGAGCCAAGTCTTGGCCCAACCCAGTGTCGTTTACTGTAACTTTTTTCCTACGCTTTGAACCCTGCAGCTTGTAAAACACTGCGGCTATTTTATGGATTTTTAGTAGTTTTAAACATTTTTATTTAAATTTTCGGGGAAGAGGGGTTAGAGCGTCTGTCTCACAATACGAAGGTCCTGAGTTGTCCTGGGTTCGATCCCGGGCTTGGCATCTTTCTGTGTGGAGTTTGCATGTCCTCCCCGTGACTGCGTGGGTTCCCTCCGGGTACTCCGGCTTCCTCCCACTTCCAAAGACATGCACCTGGGGATAGGTTGATTGGCAACACTAAATGGTCCCTAGTGTGTGAATGTGAGTGTGAATGTTGTCTATCTGTGTTGGACAAAGTGAACATAACAATGTTGATTTATGGTCAACTAGAAATTGTAAGGAGTAAGACGATCTACAGTAGATGTATAGGTCCAAAATCTATACCGTATATTTATGTATGATAAGGTATTTGTATCACCTCAAGCTATAGCCCTATCCTGCAATGTGTGATCTTTATGAAAATAAATGTTTAATCCCATTTAGTATTAATTTAATCTAACATCATATTTTTTGTCAGTTTTAGAAAGGAGAGTGAAAAATAATTTTCAATACTTTCTGTTTGCCCTTTCATGAGCTTGGCTATTGACCAACTAGCTAAATAGTTTGTGTATTGAACAGCTCTTCGTATGAAAAAGATCTGATAATTTGCAAGCAACTAAGAGACGTCTCATTTGGCAGAATATCTTTATTTAGTGCTTTATATCACTCATTGGGAATTAGTTTGAGATGAATGTCATCAGCGCAATTTCGAGTCTTTCATCATACATATCTTATAGCATATACTGTATCAATGCTATATGCCACCAGGAGAGGTGATAATCAGTCCTCACCATCCTGTTTCTTTTGATAACAAGATAACCCCGTGTAAAGGTAAAATATTAAAAAGAATGAATCTTGCTGTCTTTTAGAGCTTTATTGTTTGTTTTGTGTTATGAGATTGCCTTTAATGCAAATTTCTGGGCTTCTTTTATCGATGTTTTTATGGATACATTAAATTACCGATCCTAGAGGAAAAATGAAGCGAAGCCAAAACAAATGCACTTTCAGAATACAATGTGTATCCCTGGTGAAAAATGCATGTGAATTATAGATGTAATAGAATATAACACAATTGGCTGCAATCATTATGAGTAGATTACACAACTCACAACTTCCTAAACATAAGGTTTCTCTTTTGAATTTGAATTTAGTTGCCTAATATGCCCTTCACTTTGCAAAACGTTTGAATCATGTCATATAAGAAAAGTATAATACATAACTTCAAAATATACAATTTATTTGTCAAAATCAAAGCAGGTTGCATTTCCTGTTTGCTCCTGGTGAGCTATCTAATACTGGTACAAAGAAACAAAATGTAAACATACCGTGGCCTGTTTGTGTACACAAATATCTCTGAAGCAGACGGGTTACTCAAACAACTATAAATCCAAAATATTCAAGTTGGGATACAAAAAACAAACATGAGCAAGTAATTTTTGTTTCATCTTCAAATCAAAACCAACCAAACTTTATTTATACAGCACTTTGCATGCACAGGCAAGGGGCAAGGCAAACACAAAGTGCTGTAAAAAAACAAAAAAAAAAACGAAGAGAACACACACACACACACACACACACACACACAGACACACACACACACACACACACACACACACACACACACACACACAGCACTACTGACAGTAACAAAACATGATATGGCACTGAGGAGTTGAGGAAAGATGACAAATTAACGCCATCTAAAAACGTTTTTATAAAACATATGATAAAATATATGTACAAATACAATATAAATGATATAAATAGTACAATAATAAATTAATAGAAACATAAAAAGGGACAAGCAGTAAAAAATGGATGAATGGATAACATTGAGATACTATTAGTAATCCATACATCCATCCATTTTCTACCGCTTATTCCCTTTCGGGGTCGCGGGGGGTGCTGGCGCCTAGTAATAATATTAATAATTAGGATAGTAAACAACACAATCAAATAATTAAAAAAAACAAACATAAAAGTTTAAGATAATCAGTAAAAAGAAATATTGCTGTATTTAACCAATGATACAATGTTTATTATGGAACTGAGGCATTGTTTCTGTCCGTTTCTATTCCTGTACTTATTCAATTAGGTGTGTATCACAAATACACATTTATGCTTGCAAACACACAATTATTCATACTTACACACATTGGTACCTACGCTCCCATATACATACACAAATTTAGTACCTACCTACAGACTCAAAATTTCATACATGCACACATACATTCACTGTACAAACATACATATACACATACTGTACATATACATACATACATACATACACACACATATAATCACGTTTTCATCAAACATATAATAACGTTGTTGCTCTAGGGGGAACTGGGTAACACATGGCACACTGACAAAGCTTAACCTATTGTTACTATAACAATCTACAAGGTTAATATACTGTAGTTGGCTTCTCTTTCTTCACCTCCATTTATCTGTTTTCTTTTGTATTTCAAGTTATCATTACATATGTGTGTTGTTGCATTTGAACAATTGTATTGTTGATCACAGAGGAAGTTATTGTTATTATTCATTATCAATAGTGCTATTTCTATTGGTATTTGTATTGCTCCAGTTGTAGTGTTATAATGTTCATTGTCATTTATGTATTATTCTTTATTTTCACCAGTTGTTTTTGTTTTTGTTGTTATTACTTTTACAATCATATTTGTACACATCCTATATCCTGATATTGTTCTGTTGTTGTTGTTGTTTTTGTTATTATTGTGTTTGCTGTTGCTATTTTTGTCTCTCTGTCTTATTCCCCTTGTTCCCACAATTTCCCTCTCCGTCTTCCTTTTTTTTCTCTTTCTATCCACTCCTACACCAAATTAATATACATCCATTTAACAAAGTAAAATACAAATAAGACAAAAAGAGAAGTATACAACACTTCTCTATTGTAAAGTAAATTTGCACAACCAATATGGGCGTCTACATCAACTATATGATTTGCTGGACAGGACAAAAATAAAAATAAAAAAGGTGTTCATCACATATCCTGTACTTGGAGCCCATCCATCCATCCATTTTCTACATCTTATTCCATTTTGGGGTCGCGGGGGGTGCTGGCGCCTATCTCATGCAACAATCGGGCATTCTACCTAATTAAAGCAAAGTGATGTCCCTTAACCAAAACAGGCTTTAATAAAACACTCAAACATGCATTTGTACTTACTTTATATAATGATTCAATTGAACCCAGGGCATTAATTGAGATAGTGATAAGATATATAAATACAACATCATCTTTTATAGGGTATTGAGAAGTAGCTATACCCCAATCTTGACCTCGAAATGTCAATTTATGAAAAAACAGCTGAAAACATTTTTAGATTTGTTTCAATAGTCCATCCATCCATCCATTATGATTAAGTTTAAACAGAGGTTGAAATACATAGATTTATTGCTTCTATATACTTCTTCCGCTTATCCGAGGTAGGGTCGCGGGGGCAGCAGTCTAAGCAGGAAATCCCAGACTTCCCTCTACAGCTCATCCCGGGGGATGCCGAGGTGTTCCCAGGCCAGCCGGGAGACATAGTCTTTACAACGTGTCCTGGGTCTTCCCCGTGGCCTCCTACCGGTCGAACGTGCCCAAAACACCTCCCTAGGGAGGCCTTGGGGTGGCATCCTGGTCAGATGCCCGAACCACCTCATCTGGCTCCTCTCGATGTGGAGGGGCAACGCCTTTATTATGAGGTCCTCCCTGATGAGAGAGCTTCTCACTCTATATCTAAGGGAGAGCCCCGCCACCCCGCAGAGAAAACTCATTTTGGACGCTTGTACCAGTGATCTTGTCCTTTCGGTCATAACCCAAGCTCATGACCATAGGTGAGGATGAGAACGTAGATCGACCTGTAAATTGAGATCTTTGCCTTCTGGCGAAGCTCTTTCTCCACCACAATGGATTGATAAAACGTCCGCATTACTGAAGACTCCGCACTGATCCGCCTGTTGACCTCACGATCCACTCATCCCTCACTCATGAACAAGACGCCAAAGTACTTGAACTCCTCCACTTTAGGCAGGGATTCCTACCCAACATGGAGATGGCACTCCACCCTTTTCTGGGCAAAAACCATGGACTCGAACTTGGAGGTGCTGATTCTCATGCCGGTCGCTTCACACTCGGCTGTGAACCGATCCAATGAGAGTTGAAGATTCTGGTCAAATGAAGCCATCAGGACCACATCATCTGCAAAAAGCAGAGACCTAATCCTGCAGCCACCAAACCGGTTATCCTCAACGCCTTGACTGCGCACAGAACAGAATCTGTGACAAAGGGCAGCTTTAGCGGAGTCCAACCCTCACTAGCATTGAGTTGAGTTCAATCCCAGGCTCGGGATCTTTCTGTGTGGTGTTTGCATGTTCTCCACGTGACTCTCTCTGACCTTCCTTTGTTGCTCCCTAAATGCATAACACAGGGGCGCTCACACTTTTTCTGCAGGTGAGCTACTTTTCAATTGACCAAGTCGAGGAGATCTACCTCATTCCTATTTATAATTTATATTTATTTATTTATAATTTATATTTATTTCTTTTTGTTAACAAGTTAATGGTGTTTAATGATAATACAAGCATGTTTAACACACATAGATTCCTTTCTTTCATGAAGACAAGAATATAAGTTGGTGTATTTGATTCTGATGACTTGCATTGATTGGAATTAGACAGTGGTGCTGATAACGTCCGCATTTTCAAATGGAGGAAAAAAAAAGTCCTCCTTTCTGTCCAATACCACATGAAAGTGGTTGGATTTGGCATCTCATTTGTCCAACTTGCATACTCGTTTTTAAACACTTTGTTATGAGAGTAGCATATGTGTGTGGCCCTTTAATGTCTGGCAGCAGGTGAGTGACGTCAGTGAGTGTGCGGGTTGGCAAGCAAGTGAGAAAGCGGTCGCTGAGGGCGGGGGAGAAATACATTGGCATCAAACTCCGTAGCTTGCTAGCTTGTGCACGCTAGCTTTCTGAGACTCTTATTTTGTTAGCACAGGCAGGATGAAACAGGTCTTTTATGGTGAAGACAGGAACTGTGCAGTCGGTCTTTAGAGTTTTGAAAGTAGGTACGGAGTCTCTAGAAATAAAATTTGTTTCTCTGCGTCCGCCCTGTTAGTGATTTTTTTCTTAAATATGAGCTCGCAGCAGCCAGCGTCATCTCACAAGATCCTCGGGTGCCGAGAATGTCAAACAACTGACGAAAGTGAAGTCTTGGTATGATTGATGAATGCTCATTTTTATGTATATTTTTTAATGCCTGGCTTGAGATCGACTGACACACCCTCCGAGATCGACCAGTCGATAGCGATCGACGTAATGCCCACCCCTGGCATAACAGGATGTAGTTTCTTGTAGTGTGACCTTCAACAGTACATCCCGCCCACATGTCAGAAGGTTTGTTCAGTGTGGTCATAAATCAAAATTTGAAACAAACAGCGTACTTTACCTCTGTGGCTGCATAAGAGGTGACATTTGACGCGTGGTCTTCACTCGTGACATCACTTGTGTGACATTTGACCGGAAGTCCCTCGCACTGTCACGGCCCGGGCGCACACCAATGCTCAATCATCTGGGTGCACCGCCAAGAGCGCGCCCCTGCGTATCACTCCGGTTACAGCAAGCAGCTGCATTCAATCAATCATCAGAAATCAACACATTTGTCCATGATGAAAGCATCTGCCTTCAAAAGCCAGTGCGAACCTGCATCTTGAGCCAGAACGTAGGGATCTGTTCCCGTACAGTAAACCGTCATTCAAGCTCTATGTTCTCTCTTTGAGTTCCTTTCCCGTCGCGTTCATTTTTCTCGTGTTTCTTTGTCGATCCAGCAGCCGTCCTCCGTTCCCACATTACGAGCTGTGTCTCGTCTCCATGGGTTCCCCTTAGGTTCTTTGGCTGCCCCTTCTGGATCGCAACCTCCTGACTGGACACGGACTTTGACACCTCGCTATCGCCCCCGACTTCCTACCTGTTCTCATTGACCTCCGAGCCAGCCTTGCCCTCCTTGGACTTACGCCTATCGCTCAATAATACAGATAACACTCAACATGTAATTCCCACACATAGTCGCACACCATACATATATTCGGGTTATTTACACACTTCATGTATTATTTATATATATTTACTATATATATAAATAAACATTGAGTTAAACAACGTACCTGTTGTCTGTGACTTCTTCTTCTTGTGCACGTAATACCCACCAGTCAAAAAGTTTGATGAGATGGGTCATAAATAAATGAGAGCTGGGGCTCATGAATCAAAATTTGAGAGAAAGGACAGACTATACCTTAGCGGCCGCAGGTGACGTCTTGTGGCATGACCGTTGACCCATCCCTCAAAAAGTTTCAAAAGTCATTGACAGTTGGGGGTCATAAATCTAATTTTGAAAAAGCGACAGACTTTTTGGTACATGTTAAACACAGAACTGAACAATTTATCAGTGACTGTTGAGATAAGGAGTTCAGGATTAAAAAATATTTTCTTCTACCTACTGCTTTTTGGACAGGTTGACTTTTGGAACTGTAAACATGCAATGTACTTCAATACATGTAACTTTGTTACGCGTGTTCCAAATTAACTAAACCCTCACCATGACCATAATCGAAGACCACCAATGATGACAGATGCCAAATGTAGTATTTAACTTTTGCCAACATTCACCACATTAACCTTTGAATTTGCTTACATGTTTAAGAGTACCAGGGGAGGCTGCTGTGGCAGTGCCAGTGTTTACAGGCAACCCCTTTCGGATGACAGCTGTTTGGTCATTAGCAAACTGCTGCAGCTCAGGTCCTCTTTCACTTGGAACATAAACATGCAGCTGCTCAATGCTGAAACAAGTTTGAGGGGGGTATCACATCCATGGGACCAGTGATGAGTAATAGTGGTATAGTTTCATCTGTTACATCTCAGGAGCAATTTTAAACAATGCAAATGGCCAAACAGAAGCTATTCTTTATAGCTGTAGTTTAGTTTTATCTCCTTGCTGTGAAAATACAAAGTCATTGTTTTACAATCCTTACATTGGTCACTAGACCATGTGTATTTCACCAGGTAGATAATATGCCTGCAATGATCAATCCATTTAGTTGACTTATTCCTCCGGCCCCCACGCAACTCGAGAGGAAAGTGGCAGAAAATTGATCGATGCATAGAAAAGAGCTTTGATTTATTGTTAAAATCCAGACCGCCTGGAATGCCTAGAACTTTAAAACACACAGACATTGTTTCCACACAGTTGATGCATTAGAGCCCTGCTTGAAGAGCGGTATTTCGCTCTGGCACTCATTGAGGGTGGACGCTGCCCTTTCCTCTCTTTATCTCTCCTGCTTGCTTCTTTGTCTTGTCTTAACTTTCTTGATGCCTCTTTTGGTACTGCTCTCCAAATTTAAACATTGGAACTATTTAACTGGCCTCAACAAAATTGACAAGATCTTGGGTTTGGGGGAACCTGCTGTCGTGACAAAGCTGTTGTTGCTGGACACACGACGGACTCTTGGGAGAAGAAGGAGTGCCGCGTGCCTGGTGACCCTTTTCTGTCGAGGACGTGAAGATATCTACCTATTCGGAATTATGACAACAGGACATTTACTGAATAGAGTAAGCCTTGCTCTGGTTTGTCGACAAATTGGAAGTTGCTGGAAGTCTTCAAAGTACCCTAAAGCTGCCACAAATGATTGGAGGATGCGGGAAGAACTGTGGATCACATCGGACTGTCTACCCTGCAGTTTTTGAGGACCAGTCATAGACAATTTAGAGTGAAAAGCTAATTTTATTTTCACCCGCATACAAAACAATTGTTTCCCTGGCGTCGAGACTCTACCGAAGGACAGCGCAGCGAAGACACAACAAACTCCCTTCTTGTCTCTCATGGACACACACCTGTTGTTGTTGACTTTGGACTAGCGACTGTACAATACATCAAGGCTGTGGAACAGAGACACACTACAGGCTTACACACACATCCACAAAAATTTACGCCACACATACACCCCCCCCCCCCAATTCCCATAGGGGTGATGAATGGATGATCAGCGCCTGAGAGTTGCGGCCTACCACCATGACCCCAAACTCCCTTCCCTCTGTTGCTAGATATCTCAAGATGTATGTTGTAATATGTATATGTGCTTTGCTATGGAGTTTTTTTTTTCCCCACTCCAGACTGGGCCCCCTTAGGAGCCCAGTCTAAATTGTATTTTTTTACTCATCCTTTCCCAGCATTTACCTTTTTTCTCATCTTTTACGGGTCACCTTGTGGCGACCCATCAGCATTGCTGTTCTGTAACCCTGCACACTGTTTGTTTTTGTTTAATCCTAAACAGGTTTGTGCTGAAAACAAAGTTTCGTTGTACTTGTGCAATGACAATGAAGACCTATCCATCTATCTATCTATCTATCTATCTATCTATCTATCTATCTATCTATCTATCTATCTATCTATCTATCTATCTATCTATCTATCTATCTATCTATCTATCTATCTATCTATCTATCTATCTATCTATCTATCTATCTATCTATCTATCTATCTATCTATCAATCTGATGAGTGGGTGCCATGATCAGTGTGACGGCAAAAAGCGGAGTTTGTATTTATTTATGTAAGTGTTTTTATTAATGTACACGTTAAAAGTACAATTTTTAAATTTTGATGATGTGCACTTCTATGTTTATACAGTATGTGCGATCTATATAACTGTGTGTACTATAAGTGGGTGTGCTGCGTGCAATCCGCTAAATTCCAGGTGTTTTTCATATCTGGTGCAGACTACCTTATTAAAATTAAATTTTTGTGTGTGCTACACAACTTTCAGCTTGAATACACTTAAAATTTACAGCACATTTCACAAAATGTTATCATGCTCCTACCCATGGCATTTTGCTACAAAAAAGGCAACATTTTTATGGGCATTTTTAAAGCAGTCTGGTGCATTTACATCATACTTGCCAACCCTCCCGGATTTTCCGGGAGACTCCCGAAATTCAGCGCCTCTCCCGAAAACCTCCCGGAAGAAATGTTCTCCCTAAAATCTCCCGAAATTCAGCCCGAGCTGGAAGCCACGCCCCCTCCAGCTCAAACATGCACAGTTCGAAGCTTGAAAAGGAGGATTGCAGGCCGATCTGACGGCATTTAAAGTCATTTTTAAAAACGACTCCTAATCCTCCTCCTTTTCGACCCGACGACACTCCGACACGCCGGAGGCAGAAGTTTATCAAGAGGGGCGAACTCACCGGCTCTCAGCCATGTTTCCGTCACACAGAGAAAATCCGCGGGAAGTGAAGAAATCCTTCAGGATAAACGTTTTGTTTGTCAAAGATCTTGCGTTCACAAGACCGAACCTGGCGGGGGCCAGCACGTCCAAGGGCGCAGCTAATCCAGGTGGGGCCCGACACACAGCCCGCAGGTGGCGGGGGAGAGGACGACAGAGACGAAAATAGATGCAAACAACACAAAAACGAACAGAGCTGACAGCGAGACACGCTAGGCCAAAGCACATACTGGCGCCATCTTCTGGAAACTCGGGAGTGACGTTACTCAAATAGTGAAAGGTAAGTGTTGTTGTTGTTTTTGTTCTTAGTAACCATCAAGCACAGTACATTTAGTAGAACAACTGTGATTTTATTACTGTGTATTTGATAGGTGCCTTCTGAATTTCAACTATATCTTTCATTTATATATATAATAAAATAAATATATATAGCTAGAATTCAATGAAAGTCAAGTATTTCATACAAATATATATATATATATATATATATATATATATATATATATATATGAAATATATTTATATGAAATACTCGAGTTGGTGAATTGGCTGTAAATTTAGTCCTCCCCTCTTAACCATGCCCCGCCCAAACCACGCCTACGCCCAACTTCAATTACCTTGGAGTGACAATATCAGAAGACCTGTCCTGGACCAAACACACAAACAAAGTGGTGAAAAAGACACGACAACGTCTGTACTTCCTCAGGAAACTAAGGAAGTTTAAGCTAAACCACAAGAGCCTCAGAAACTTCTAATCATGACCAACAGAGAGTTTAATGACTGGAAACATCACCTGCTGGTACGGGAATAGCACCCCACACGACCGCAACAGACTGCAGAGAGTGACCAGATCAGCCGAGCGCACCATCGGAGGTGTGCTCCCAACCATCTGCAACATATACACCAGGCGGTGGCCAAGAAGATTGTGAGGGACTCCAGCCACCCAAGAAACTGTCTCTTTTCACTGCTGCAGTCAGGCAAGCGCTATTGGAGTCTCATAGCCAACACGGAGAGACTAAGGAGGAGCTTCTCTCCCCAAGCCATCAGACTGCTCAACTGCACCGCTGATTAACACAATTGCACAAAACCGCACGCACAAGATCACTTTACTGACCACTGTAATTACCGGACGACAATAATGTAAAAATACGTTACTTACCACTGTAATTACCAGACTACAATACTCTTCCTTCAATGACTGTAAATGTAAAAATAAAGTAAAAACAAGAGTATAAAGAAGCCATACTATTCCATTACCTTTGTTCATACTACTTTCACTACTCAACTGGCAAAGAACTGTAGACACCTTAATATGTGTTGCTTCATATACTGGACATATCATATCAATCAATCAATCAATGTTTACTTATATAGCCGTAAATCACTAGTGTCTCAAAGGGCTGCACAAACCACCACGACATCCTCGGTAGGCCCACATAAGGGCAAGGAAAAATTCACACCCAGTGGGACGTTGGTGACAATGATGACTATGAGAACCTTGGAGAGGAGGAAAGCAACGGATGTCGAGCGGGTCTAACATGATACTGTGAAAGTTCAATCCATAATGGATCCAACACAGTCGCAAGAGTCCAGTCCAAAGCGGATCCAACACAGCAGCGAGAGTCCCGTTCACAGCGGAGCCAGCAGGAAAACATCCCAAGCGGAGGCGGATCAGCAGCGCAGAGATGTCCCCAGCCGATACACAGGCGAGCAGTACATGGCCACCGGATCGGACCGGACCCCCTCCACAAGGGAGAGTGGGACATAGGAGAAAAAGAAAAGAAACGGCAGATCAACTGGTCTAAAAAGGGAGTCTATTTAAAGGCTAGAGTATACAAATGAGTTTTTAGGTGAGACTTGAATGCTTCTACTGAGGTGGCATCTCGAACTTTTACCGGGAGGGCATTCCAGAGTACTGGAGCCTGAAATGAAAACGCTCTATAGCCCACAGACTTTTTTTGGGCTTTGGGAATCACTAATAAGCCGGAGTCCTTTGAACGCAGATTTCTTGCCGGGACATATGGTACAATACAATCGGCCAGATAGGATGGAGCTAGACCATGTAGTATTTTATACGTAAGTAGTAAAACCTTAAAGTCACATCTTAAGTGCACAGGAAGCCAGTGCAGGTGAGCCAGTACAGGCGTAATGTGATCAAACTTTCTTGTTCTTGTCAAAAGTCTAGCAGCCACATTTTGTACCAACTGTAATCTTTTAATGCTAGACATGGGGAGACCCGAAAATAATACGTTACAGTAATCGAGACGAGACGTAACAAACGCATGGATAATGATCGCAGCGTCTTTAGTGGACAGAATGGAGCGAATTTTAGCGATATTACGGAGATGAAAGAAGGCCGTTTTAGTAACGCTTTTAATGTGTGACTCAAAGGAGAGAGTTGGGTCAAAGATAACGCCCAGATTCTTTACCGTGTCACCTTGTTTAATTGTTTGGTTGTCAAATGTTAGAGTTGTATCATTAAATAGAGGTCGGTGTCTAGCAGGACCGATAAACAGCAATTCCGTTTTTTTGGCGTTGAGTTGCAAAAAGTTAGCGGACATCCATTGTTTAATTTCATTAAGACACGCTTCCAGCTGACTACAATCCGGCGTGTTGGTCAGCTTTAGGGGCATGTAGAGTTGGGTGTCATCAGCATAACAGTGAAAGCTAATACCGTATTTGCGTATGATGTCATCTAGCGGCAGCATGTAGATGCTGAAGAGTGCAGGGCCAAGGACCGAACCCTGAGGAACTCCACATGTTACCTTAACGTAGTCCGAGGTCACATTGTTATGGGAGACGCACTGCATCCTATCAGTAAGATAAGAATTAAACCATGAGAGGGCTGAGTCTGACATACCAATTCGTGTTTTGATACGCTCTAATAAAATATTATGATCGACGGTATCGAAAGCAGCGCTAAGATCGAGGAGCAGCAACATAGATGACGCATCAGAATCCATCGTTAGCAATAGATCATTAGTCATTTTTGCGAGGGCTGTCTCCGTGGAGTGATTTGCCCTGAAACCGGATTGAAAGGTTTCACATTGATTGTTAGACGCTAAGAGTTCATTTAACTGCTCCGCAACAAATTTTTCGAGGATTTTTGAAATAAAGGGAAGGTGAGACACCGGTCGGTAGTTTACCATGAGGTCAGGATCGAGGTTAGGTCTTTTAAGAAGAGGATGAATAACCGCTTTTTTGAATGCTAGGGAAACAGTGCCCGAGGAAAGTGATAAGTTTATAATATTTAGCACTGATGGACCTAATAATACAAAGAGCTCCTTGATCAGTTTTCCAGGAAGTGGGTCAAGTAAACATGTTGTTTGTTTTATTCCATTTACACGTTGTAACAATTCCTCTAATGTTATTTCCTCAAAACAAGAGAAACTATTTCGGAGGGCAGTATCCGCCATATATACAATCGTGTCAGTGTTGATAGAACCCAGTTGTAGCTGGGACGCATTGTCTTTAATCTCCTTTCTAATGACTTCAATTTTCTTACTAAAGAATTGCATAAAGTCATCAGCTGAGTGGGTGGAGCTACTGGAAGGAGTCCCTTGTTGGGTTAGCGATGCTACCGTACTAAACAAAAATTTAGGATCGTTTTTATTACGGTGGATGAGATTTGAGTAATATTTAGTTTTAGCTAAGGTAAGCATGCGTTTATAAGTTATTAAACCATCACTCCATGCTTGATGGTGCTCCTCAAGTTTAGTCGTGCGCCATTTGCGTTCCAGCTTTCTACATAATAATTTCTGAGCTCTAGTTTCTTCTGTAAACCACGGGGTACGCTTTTTTGGAGCCTTTTTTAACTTTAGCGGTGCTATGTTATCAATGGTTTCGCGCAGGACGTCGTTAAAGTTGTTAGTGAGGTTATCAATAGAGCCCACATACTTTGGGAATGGTGCCATTACCGAGGGCAGTAGGTCAGCAAGGGTTGTCGTTGTGGCCGTATTAATGTTGCGGCTGCTATAGCAGTTATTATTATTATTAGTTTGCCGAACATGCGTCTGAACCTCGAATTTTATAAGTTAATGATCGGACAATACTTTAGTATACGGGAGTATCGTAACATTGAAAACGGTGATACCCCTGACAAGCACTAGGTCTATCGTATTACCGTTACGATGCGTGGGTTCATTTATTATTTGTGTGAGACCACAGCTATCAATTATAGTCTGGAGCGCTACGCACGGTGGGTCCGATGGGGTATTGACATGGATATTAAAGTCCCCCATTATGATTATATTATCGGCGTGGGTCACTAGATCAGCAACGAACTCTGAGAATTCATTGATAAAGTCCGAATAGGGCTCTGGGGGGGCGGTAGATAACAGCCATGTGTAGAGGCAGCGGTGTGACAGACCTCATAGTAAGCACCTCAAACGATTTATATTTATTATTTATGTTAGGACTAAGGTTAAAGTTTTCGTTGTATATTAGTGCGACCCCCCCACCCCTTTTAAGAGGACGGGCAATATGCGCATGTGTAAAGTTAGGAGGACATGCCTCGTTTAGCGCAAAAAAGTCGTTTGGTTTAAGCCAGGTTTTGCTGAGACCGATGACGTTAAGATTGTTGTCTCTGATGATATCATTAACTAACAACGTTTTGGGAGACAATGATCTTATGTTTAAAAAACCTCTATTATAGGTAGTGGTCTGTTTTAGGGAATTTTTGATCAAATTATCCGTAGTAGCAATATTAATAATGTTGTGTTTATTATGCCCAGTGCATTTAGTAAAATTACGACCACATCTAGGAATTGATACGACGGGAATTTTCCGATTGTTTGTTTGTTGCTTTGATAAACTGCACGCATCATAGTTAGCCACCTCAGTAACGGGAATTTTCCGATTGTTTGTTTGTTGCTTTGATAAACTGCACGCATCATAGTTTGCCACCTCAGTAAAACACATGTCCAACTCTGAAACACTCAAAGCAGAAAAAACTTGTTCTAATTTAACTGACTCCTTACCCAGACCAGTAGTCTCGCATCTTCCATTTAAATCCGGCTTCAGGATGGAGGGAAGTGGTGTTCTGTGGGGATTAGCCTTCTGCTTTGTTTTTAGCCCCGCTCGGCATCCGCGTTTCCGATCACACCGCTGGCGTCTGCTCCGTAGACGGCGTCTGCTCCGTAGACGGCCTCCGCTGCTACTATACTCCCCTGCTTCACAGGCCGCTGGATGTAGCCGTCGTAGTATTCCCGTGCTAGTTAGCACGTCTAGCAAGCACGCGTCTATCAGTCCAAAACGGCCCGATAGGTCCACATCCAGAAGTGTCTGGCGGTCGTACGTGATCACGGAGTGACCACGATGTGAGCCAGCCATAAAGTTTGTAGAATTGTCCGCTATTCCTGCCAAATGCTCCATATTTAGCAGGAGCTCCTCGAGGTCGCAGCCCTTCCGGGCGCCGCCATCTTGGATCATACTGTTCCCTTACCTTTGTTCATACTACTGTCACTACTCAACTGCCAAAGAACTGTAGTCACCTTAATATTTGTTGCTTCATATATAGTAGATACTGTATATTAGGGGTGTGGGAAAAAATCGATTCGAATACGTTGTGCAATTCAGAATCGATTCTCATTTCTTTAAAAATAGATTTTTATTTTTTTATTTTTATTTTTTTTAATCAATCCAACAAACCACTACACAGCAATGCCATAACAATGCAATTCAATTCCAAAACCAAACCTGACCCAGCAACACTCAGAACTGCAATAAACATAGCAATTATCGAGGAGACACAAACACGACACAGAACAAACCAGTATAGTGAAACAAAAATGATTATCAACACCAGTATCAATATTAGTTATAATTTCAGCATAGCAGTGATTAAAAATCCCTTATTGACATTATCATTAGACGTTTATAAAAAATAAAAAAAAAAGAACAATAGTGTCACAGTGGCTTACACTTGCATCGCATCTCATAAGCTTGACAACACACTGTGTCCAATGTTTTCACAAAGATAAAATAAGTCATACTTTTGGTTCGTTTAATAGTTAAAACAAATTTACATTACTGCAATCAGTTGATAAAACATTGTCTTTTATAATTATAAAAGTTTTTTTTTTAAATCTACTACTCTGCTAGCATGTCAGCAGACAGGGGTAGATGCTGCTGAAATCCTATGTATTGAATGAATACAGAATCGTTTTGAATCGGAAAAGTATCGTTTTTGAATCGAGAATCGCGTTGAATCGAAAAAATCTATATATTATCGAATCGCGACCCCAAGAATCGATATTGAATCAAATCGTTGGACACCCAAAGATTTGCAGCCCTACTGTATATACTGTTATACTATTTGATATTGCACTGGTACTGTATTTGACTACTGTACTTTTAGTTGGACTGATACTTCTACCATATCTACTGTGACTTAATTGTCTTGTAATTAATCTACATCAGAGGTATTAAATGTTTTTGTTTTTTGTATTTTTGTATTTTAGTGTATTAGATTCTGCAACTAGTGTTTGGATCCCAATGTACGCAATATCTGAAGAGCAAGGAAAAAAGCATTTCACTGTGGTGTAATCTGCATGTGACCAATAAACTTTGAACCTTGAACCTTACACACACACACACACACACACACACACACACACACACACACACACACACACACACACACACACACACGCACAAACAAAAACGCACACACACACACATACACATCCTGTCGCCGTGTACGTAACAGTGTCAATTTGCACGTTCTTCTCAGAAGTGCAGAATAAAACGGCAAACAGTGCTCGCAAAGCCGTAATGACTGTTGATAAATCACATTGCACATGCTTTACAACATTATATTTGCATCTTATCCTCCCAGTAGGGAACTTTGTTAATCAGCATAGATTTTGCATATAAATGAAGGAGAGAGGCTTCACGGTGGAAGAGGAGTTAGTGCGTCTGCCTCGCAATACGAAGGTCCTGAGTAGTCCTGGGTTCAATCCCGGGCTCGGGATCTTTCTGTGTGGAGTTTGCATGTCCTCCCCGTGAATGCGTGGGTTCCCTCCGGGTACTCCGGCATCCTCCCACTTCCAAAGACATGCACCTGGGGATAGGTTGATTGGCAACACTAAATTGGCCCTAGTGTGTGAATGTGAGTGTGAATGTTGTCTGTCTATCTGTGTTGGCCCTGCGATGAGGTGGCGACTTGTCCAGGGTGTACACCGCCTTCCGCCCGATTGTAGCTGAGATAGCACCGGCGCCCCCCGCGACCTCAAAGGGAATAAGCGGTAGAAAATGGATGGATGGACGGATGAAGACAGCACCGCAAAATGGATCTCACACCTTATTCTGCTCACTGAACAGACACAATCGCTTTGAACACATTTGGTGGATCAATTTTGCATGTGCTACTGTATCAATTTGCTCATGTTTTAGTACACACAAACCTTTACTAAATCAGGCCCAAAGAGTGTTTCATCCAATTACTTTATTATTCCAACAAACTAATATAATAGATACAAAAGATTTACATTTGCAACAACAGTGTATTATCTTTGTTTTGTTGCATGTCTCTTGGCTGCACTTCTTACATGTATGTGTGTTTTAGATCTTTTTTTGTCCAATCAGATTTCAGCTTCTATTTAACATGTAGAATTAGGAGTGCAGGCCCATGTCACTTAAATCGTAATAGAAATAGGGCAATTGGGTGACTGCCTTTCGCCCTTACTCTTCAATTTGGCCCTCGAACCACTGACTATTGGTTTAAGAATGAACTCTAATATTAAAGGATTTTCAGGGGGCTCATCAGAGAGTCTCATCTCCCTTTATGCAGATGATGTACTTGTTACACTCACTGAGCCAGACGTTGCACTACCACTTCTTTTAGAATATGTAGACTCTTTTGGTAGAATATCTGGTTATAAAATAAACTGGTCCAAAAGTGAGCTTATGTTCCTAGGAGATAACGTTGAGATCAGTCAAAATCCAGTTAAAGTCGCAGAAAATTACATATCCTATCTTGGCTCAAAAATATCTAAAAATTATGAATCATTTCTAAAGTTGAACTTTATTGAAGCCTTTGAGAAACTGAAAGTGTGTATTGAGTATTGGAAGACCCTACCTCTCTCTATGTTAGGCAAGGTGAATGCTATTAAAATGATCACTCTGCCAAAATGTATTTATCTTTTTCAAAATGTACCAATTGTAATTCCTGTAGATTTTTTCAAAAAACTTGAATCTTTAGTTCTAGATTTTGTGTGGGGATGTAAAAAACGCAGAATATCCAAAAAGCACTTATTTAGATCTACAGAGGAAGGGGGACTGGGTCTTCCAATGTTCAAAAATTATTATTGGGCATCAAATCTGAACGCATTGACCTATTGGAAGATGGGGTCCCCAAATAATGAATCTCTTAATTCTGCTCCCTTATGGCTGAAATTGGAACTGCAGTCATTAGTGAAACCTTATACACCATTGCTATTGTTACTTTTTACTAAACCAGTCTCTTCAATTAAATCAATAAGTCATAGTGTTGTAGTACGACATTCTATCAAAATTCTTTCTCAAATTAAAAAACAATTGAATATTTCCAATGTAACTATGTATTCACCAATATATCACAATCATGCATTTATTCCATTGATAACAGATAAAACATTTTTTGACTGGTACTCAAATGGAATTAAATGCATAAAAGACATTTATGTTGAGGACAGTCTTGTGTCATTTGAGCAATTGCGAATCAAATTTAATTTGTCCCAATTCAGTTGGTTTTGCTATTTGCAGGTAAAAACATTTATTAAAGAAAACATTTCAAAGTCTCAGCTGGTAAATGAAAAACATCCTCTTTTAGAACTATTAAATTTACCACCCACAAGTAAAAAGTTTATCGCTAAATTTGTCAGCTGCTTCATTATTTCCATGACATCAGCAGACAGTGTTAAAAGAGCATGGGAACAGGAACTAAGAACAACAATACCCAATCAGCAATGGGAACAGACACTCTCTCAAATTCACAAGTGCTCAATTAACAGCAGACATAGGCTCATACAGTTTAAAGTGATTCATCGTTTTTACTATTCTAAAGTTTTATTACACAAATGTTATCCTGATACATCTCCACTTTGTGATAAATGTAAATCTGCTGAAGGATCATTGTCTCACTCGTTTTGGGGATGTCCAATTATTCAATCATTTTGGTCCAGCATTTTCTTTTTTTACTCGGGGGTATATCAGAGAAAAATTGTCCCTGATAGGGATATGATCTTATTTGGGTGGTCTTCAGAAACACAAAAGCTTCCAAAACATATTAGAACTGTGTTGCTGCTTGGGACGGTTTTGGCCAAAAGACTCATTCTCAGAGACTGGAATACTCTATCTGCACCCAACTTCAGGAACTGGTTAAATGAACTTGTGAATGTAATGACTCTTGAAAAAATAAGATTTATAAACTCTACAAATATGAATAAATGGGAATTAACCTGGAAACCTTTACTGACATATATTGAAGCATAACTTATAGACATTTAAAGGAAAACTAAACTGCCATTTTTTTGTAGTTGTATTCCTTTTTTATTTTTTATTTGTATTGTTATTATCTTTTGTACTGATTCAACACTACATTTGTTTTTCTTGTGTCACTTTTGATATGGTTTTGTCATGGTTTACTTGCTTTTTTGTTCTGTTTTTTTTTTTTGTGATTATTGTTTTGGATTTGATCAAGCCCTGTAACTTTTCCTTTTTTCTTCCCTCTAAGTGTGTACGGTGGACAGGCCCTCGGGAGGTGATCTTGTGAACACTTCCTGAGGATCCTTGATGCCGAGGTATGTTCATCCATTTTGCTGTGATCTCGATAGCCTGCTGATCGTGAGCCGCAGCGGGATGGATGGATATATATGTATATATATATATATATATATATATGTATGGATATATATATATGTGTGTGTGTATGTATATATATATACAATATTTGGGTATATTTTCTAAAAATGTCTGTACTGTAAACCTTGAGTTGTTAAAGTTCGTGTGCACCTCTCTCCTCAAGTGTGTATGTGTGTGTGTATGAGTGGATGTGACTGTCATTTTAACTGTAAAATCTAATAAAATATATTTGCACAAAAAGAAATAGGGCAATTCCTTTAGCCAATCAGCCTCCAGCTTGCAGGCGTACAATAACGTCAACATTTTTCTGTCCTCTGGTTAATCAGAACAAACCTGTGGACAAGTTAAGGTAATAGTCTGTAATACCATCCATCCATCCATGTTCTACCGCTTATTCCCTTTGAGGTCGCGAGGGGCGCTGGTGCCTACCTCAGGTACAATCGGGCGGAAGGCGGGGTGATCTGCACAAAATACTGTAGATTAAAATTATTTTAGGTAATCCACATCTGTTGTGGGTATAAATTGTTTTATTTAATTGTTGACGTTTTTGTCACATTAATAGACAGATATTGATTTTAAACTGCTCTAGATGATGTTGTAGTTTCGAGCTACATTTACAGACAGCTTTTATCAGTGATCACCAATTACGTAATGCTTATTTGCACAAAAGTAACAGAAGGCGTATCTTTGTTAACTGAGTTTCTTGCATTAGTACAAATAGTATTTATTCCACATATGCAAAATGCCTCTCTCTCTTTGTAGTGCCATGCCTTGTAAAATTGGGATTTTTGTGTATTATCGATGATGGTTTGTACAATTGCCAGATACAAAATACACGACAAGGCCCGCCAGACAGAAACATTGCTCAGTAATAAACAAACATTTTAATATGTAGGTTGTAATAAAAACAACATCAAACATGTGAATATTGCAGCATGCAAGGAAAGGAGGCAAAGGTGGAGTGTCAAAAGAGGGAGCTAACTGTTTTAATGACATTCAGCAACTTACAATAACTGAGGAGCAGTACTCTACATCCGTGCATTTCTCTAGTCTCTGCACAACAGCGGAAATGCGTTCCCTTCAAAGCTGTCTGACCGAACCACTCTTACCATAACTCACGTTCCGTGGGTGAATTAAGTTAACCGACTACACCCGTAGTCAGTCGCTTAAATCAAATTAGGAAGGTTTCAGACGAGCCACACACCTTATCAAAAATGCGAAAATGTTGGTTCCATTTGGATAGGGAAACCTAACTTGAAACACTTCTCACAGCACAGACGTCATAACGTCATAACAGCCACGAAGAAAAGGTAATAATTATATTTGTGGCAGCCTACACAAAAGTTAGAAAACAAAGGTTTTCCTGACAGAACTGATTTGACATACATTTGATCTGTACAATACATAAGAAATGTGACGATCTGTCTCTTCATTTCTGTTTGTGCTTCTTTGTTTTGTGTTTATTTCCTATCAGTGCTCTTATTTTGGTTCTACAAACCCCGTTTCCATATGAGTTGGTAAATTGTGTTAGATGTAAATATAAACGGAATACAATAATTTGCAAATCATTTTCAACCCGTATTCAATTGAATATGCTACAAAGACAACATGTTTGATGTTCAAACTGATAAACTGTTTTTTTTTTGTTGCAAATAATCATTAACTTTAGAATTTGATGCCAGCAACACATGACAAAGAAGATGGGAAAGGTGGCAATAAATATTGATAAAGTTGAGAAATGCTCATCAAACACTTATCTGGAACATCCCACAGGTGTGCAGGCTAATTGGGAACAGGTGGGTGCCATTAATGGGTATAAAAGCAGCTTTCATGAAATGCTAAGTAATTCACAAACAAGGATGGGGCGAGGGTCACCAATTTGTAAGTAAATTGTCGAACAGTTTTAAAACAACGTAAATTTCTCAACGAGCTATTGCAAATAATTTAGGGATTTTACCATCTATGGTCTGTAAAATCATCAAAAGCTTCAGAAAATCTGGAGAAATCACTTCACGTAAGCGATGGTATTACGGACCTTTGATCCCTTAGGCTGTACTGCATCGAAACCGACATCAGTGTGTAAAGGATATCACCACATGGGAACACTTCATAAAACCACTGTCAGTAACTACTGTTGGTTGCTACATCTGTAAGTGCAAGTTAAAACTCTACTATGCAAAGCAAAACCCATTTATCAACAACACCCAGAAACACCGCCAGCTTTGATAGACTGATGCAAAGTGGAAAAGTGTTCTGTGGTTTGACGAGTCCACATTTCAAATTATATTTGGAAACTGTGGACGTGGTGTCCTCTGGAACAAAGAGGAAACTAACCATCCGTATTGTTATAGGCGTAAATTTCAAAAGCCAGCATCTGTGATGGTATGGGGGTGTATTAGTGCCCAAGGCATGGGTAACTTACACATCTGTGAAGGCACCATTAATTCGGAATGGTCCATACAGGTTTTGGAACAACATATTGTCAGCCAAGCAACATTATCATGGACGCCCCTGTTTATTTCAGCAAGACAATGCCAAGCCACATGTTACAATAGCTTGGTTTCGTAGTAAAAGAGTGCGGGTACTTTCCTGGGCCACCTGCAGTGCAGACCTGTCTGCCATCGAAAATGTGTGGCACATTATGAAGCGTAAAATACGACAGCGGAGACCCCGGACTGTTGAACGACTAAAGCTTCACATAAAATAAGAATGGGAAAGAATTCCACTTTCAAAGCTTCAACAATTAGTTTCGTCAGTTCCCAAATGTTTATTGAGTGTTGTTAAAAGAAAAGATGATATAACACAGTGGTGAACATGCCCTTTCCCAAATACTTTGGCACTTGCTGCGGCCATTAAGTTCTAAGTTGATTATTATTTGCAAAAAAAAATAAAGTTTATGAGTTTGAACATCAGATATCTTGTCTTTGTAGTGCATTCAACTGAATATGGGTTGAAAAAGATTTGCAAATTATTGTATTCTGTTTATATTTACATCTAACACAATTTCCCAACTCATATGGAAACGGGGTTTGTATTTCCTGCTTGTTCCGCTGAGCGCATGTTTTTCCTTTCACCTGCCGGTCCACACCTGGTGCCAATGAGCAGGCTTCAATTCATGCCGCCCTCGCGCGGTCCTCAATGCTCGAGGATCGGTGCTCGAGGATCGAGTTTATGTTTGGACCTTATATGCACAACTGCTTCATTTTCTTTGTAAATACATTTAAAAAAAAATCCTCTTACCTGACCTTTATCCTCCTGGTTCCTGCATCCCCGGGTCACTACCATTGCAGCCACGTGAGCTCCTAACACAAAAAGTATATAACAAAGTTATCTATTCTACATTGCACGATATAGACTAAGAAGACAAATCGAAATTGCAATTAAACAGTCAATAACAATGACTAATACAAATTTGACACAATACTTTGATTTCATATTCATAGTTATTGTTTTCTAATGAGGGGTCTTTCACAATAAAAACAGTACTTGGTCTTGTCTCTTGCTAATGACGTCATCAGTACAGGACGGTGATTGAGGAGACATATGCCTCAGCCTTCCCGGTAAGGTTTATTCAGGTGTACTGGAGAGGAGGCTACGCCGGATAGTCGAACCTCGGATTCAGGAGGAACAGTGTGGTTTTCGTCCTGGTCGTGGAACTGTGGACCAGCTCTATACTCTCGGCAGGGTTCTTGATGGTGCATGGGAGTTTGCCCAACCAGTCTACATGTGCTTTGTGGACTTGGAGAAGGCATTCGACCGTGTCCCTCGGGAAGTCCTGTGGGGAGTGCTCAGAGAGTATGGGGTATCGGACTGTCTTATTGTGGCAGTCCGCTCCCTGTATGATCAGTGTCAGAGCTTGGTCTGCATTGCTGGCAGTAAGTCGGACACGTTTCCAGTGAGGGTTGGACTCCGCCAAGGCTGTCCTTTGTCACCGATTCTGTTCATAACTTTTATGGACAGAATTTCTAGGCGCAGCCAAGGCGTTGAGGGGTTCCGGTTTGGTGGCCACGGGATTAGGTCTCTGCTTTTTGCAGATGATGTGGTCCTGATGGCTTCATCTGGCCGGGATCTTCAGCTCTCACTGGATCGGTTCGCAGCCGAGTGTGAAGCGACCGGAATGAGAATCAGCACCTCCAAGTCCGAGTCCATGGTTCTCGCCCGAAAAAGGGTGGAGTGCCATCTCCGGGTTGGGGAGGAGACCCTGCCCCAAGTGGAGGAGTTCAAGTACCTAGGAGTCTTGTTCACGAGTGGGGGAAGAGTGGATCGTGAGATCGACAGGCGGATCGGTGCGGCGTCTTCAGTAATGCGGACGTTGTATCGATCCGTTGTGGTGAAGAAGGAGCTGAGCCGGAAGGCAAAGCTCTCAATTTACCGGTCGATCTACGTTCCCATCCTCACCTATGGTCATGAGCTCCGAAAGGATAAGATCACGGGTACAAGCGGACGAAATGAGTTTCCTCCGCCGGGTGGCGGGGCTCTCCCTTAGAGATAGGGTGAGAAGCTCTGCCATCCGGGAGGAGCTCAAAGTAAAGCCGCTGCTCCTCCACATCGAGAGGAGCCAGATGAAGTGGTTCGGGCATCTGGTCAGGATGCCACCCGAATGCCTCCCTAGGGATGTGTTTAGGGCACGTCCAGCTGGTAGGAGGCCACGGTGAAGACCCAGGACACGTTGGGAAGACTATGTCTCCCGGCTGGCCTGGGAACGCCTCGGGATCCCCCGGGAAGAGCTAGACGAAGTGGCTGGAGATAGGGAAGTCTGGGCTTCCCTGCTTAGGCTGCTGCCCCCGCGACCCGACCTTGGATAAGCGGAGGATGATGGATGGATGGATGGATGCCGAAGATGCCAGTGATGGACAACTTTAAATGTTTGCCAACTAGCATGTGCCGACTGTCAAGGTTAGACATCAACGTTTTCAGCTAACCTGTTAACTTGTAACATTTTTAAAACTTCGAAAAACCTAATTGTTTTATGGTGTGATAATGGCATCAGAAACTTAGTAGTATAGCACTAATTGGCATTTCCTCACCGTTTAGTTACATGCTGTACTTTTTCTGTTGTGATCCAACCTAATTAGTTTTGACTCTTAAAATAGAATATACAGACAATGTGTCGTAAAGATTGGTACTATGTTTTTTTTTTAAACAAAGCGATGATAAGAAATTCACGACAGAAAAAGTGTTAGCTACAGTACACCCAAATGACCACTAGAGGGTAGCACAATCTGTTTACAAATGGCCATGTTTAAACTTGAGCAAACTAAACTATGTCACCAGCAGTAAAACATTGTAACTAGGCATTTGATGACAATACTTGTAATTTATAGATATGGTTTGTTGAGGATTGCTTAGTTAGTTTCAAATGATGGAGTTACATGTAGTCGTTATGATGTATTGTTTATATCAGAGGACATGGGTCACCAACCTTTTTGAAACAAAGAGCTACTTCTTGGGTACTGATTAATGCGAAGGGCTAACAGTTTGTAGAGAACAAATGATGAAAAAAACACTTAATTGAACGGTACAAACGAAGAGAAAACAGGAAAAAAAAATAAAATTGAATTTTGAAACATAGTTTATCATCAATTTTGACTTTTTAAAATTCTAAATTCAACCGAAAAAAAGAAGAGAAAAACTAACTGATTTGAATCTTTTTGAAAAAAATAAAAAAAAGAATTTATGGAACATCATTAGTAATTTTTCCTGATTAAGATTAATTTTAAAGTTTTGATGACATGTTTTGAATAGGTTAAAATCCAATCTGCATATTGTTAGAATATATAACAAATTGGACCAAGCTATATTTCTAACAAAGACAAATCATTATTTCTTCTAGATTTTGCAGAACACAATTTTCAAAAGAAATTCAAAAGACTTGGAAATAAGATTTAAATTTGATTCTAAAGATTTTCTAGATTTGCCAGTATAATTTTTGGGAATTTTAATCGTAATAAGTTTGAAGAAAGATTTCACAAATATTTTTGGTCAAAAAAACTGAAGCTAAAATGAAGAATTAAATAAAAATGTATTTATTATTCTCAACAAAAAAAAAACATACCTATACATTGATTTAAATTGTCAGGAAAGAAGAGGAAGGAATTTAAAATGTAAAAAGGTATATGTGTTTAAAAATCCTGAAATCATTCTTAAGGTTGTATTTTTTCTCTAAAATTGTCTTTCTGAAAGTTATAAGAAGCAAAGTAAAAAAAAAAAATGAATTTATTCAAACAAGTGAAGACCAAGTGAGTTTTCCTTGCCCTTATGTACCAAGTGAAGTGGGGCGGTATAGCTCGGTTGCTAGAGCGGCCGTGCCAGCAACTTGAGGGTTGCAGGTTCGAAACCCGCTTCCGCCATCCTTGTCACTGCTGTTGTGTCCTTGGGCAAGACACTTTACCCACCTGCTCCCAGTGTCTCCCACACTGGTTAAAATGTAACTTAGATATTGGGTTTCACTATGTAAAGCGCTATGAGTCAGTAGAGAAAAAGCGCTATATAAATATACTTCACTTCACTTATGTACCGAGGATGTCGTTGTGGTTTGTGTTGTAGTTTGTGCAGCTCTTTGAGACACTGGTGATTTAGGGCTTTATAAATAAACATTGATTGAGTGAAAATATTCTCTTGGATTTTCAAATTCTATTTGAGTTTTGTCTCTCTTAGAATAAAAATGTCGAGCAAAGCGAGACCAGATTGGTAGTAAATAAATACAATTAAAAAAATAGAGGCAGCTCACCGGTAAGCGCTGCTATTTGAGCTATTTTTAGAACAGGCCAGCGGGCGACTCATCTGGTCGACACCGACTACCTAGTGCCCGCGGGCACCATGTTGGTGACCCCTGGTTTATATAAACTACGTCCTTGCACCATGCTCGAAAATGAGTAGGAAGAAGCCAAGTCAATGTCATCTTACCCTTTATCCTTAGCGAAGAAGAAGCAAAACAAACACATAACAATAGATACGGCCTAAGAGTAAATACCATCAATTATGCATTAATGAATGCAGGAGTAAATGGAAAAGGCAACAGATGCAATATTTAATCATAGGCGTATAAATGAAATAATATATTATAAATAAAAGCTGAACAAGGCTCTACATTATACTTATTCTTCATACATATATTTATATACTTTGGAATTTAGAAAAAGAGGGTTCTCTTTTTTTATGGAACTTTGGACAAAGTACACATGACTTCATGTCTCCTGGTGACTGCATGGGTTCCCTCTGGGTACTCCAGCTTCCTCCCACCGCCAAAAACATGCACCTGGGGATAGGTTGATTGGCAACACTAAATGGTCCTTAGTGTGTGAATGTGAGTGTGAATGTTGTCTGTCTATCTGTGTTGGCCCTGTGATGAGGTAGCGACTTGTCCAGGGTGCACCCCGCCTCCCGCCCGAATGCAGCTGAGATAGTTACCAGCGCCCCCCACGACCCCAAAGGGAATAAGCGATAGAAAATGGATGGATGGATATTGTCTGTCTATCTGTGTTGGCCCTGTGATGAGTTGGCGACTTGTCCAGGGTGCACCCCGCCTTCCGCCCAAATGCAACTGAGATAAGCTCCAGCACCCCTCGCGATGCCGAACGAGACAAGCGGTAGAAAATGTATGGATGGATGATTGGCAACACTAAATTAGCCCGAGTGTGTGAATGTGAGTGTAAATGCTGTCTGTCTGTCTGTCTGTGTTGGTCCTGTGATGAGGTGGCGACTTGTACAGGGTGCACCGCCCAAATGCAGCTGGGATGGGCTCCAGCACCCCCGCCACCCCGAAAGGGATACGCGGTAGAAAATAGATGGATGGATGACACAGCAATTGATGAAAGGCATAATTAACATAACCATAGCAACCTAGGATATGCTCATCCTTGTTAATGTTCATACTTCTTACACTGGATGGCGCTATTAGACTGCAAAGCCTCTCCTGAGTAAAATAAAATACAATCTAACACAAATAATATTATCCAGTGGGTGATTTTACTTCCAATTTCATTCTTAATAAATGTAATACAATCCTTGGAGAAATACAAATGTTTTTTGTGTTTTTTTTTTGTATGCAACAAGCAATTAAAGAATATTATGCACACATGACTGCATTGCAAGTCATCTTAACATTGCTTTTAACACTTGCAGAAGTTATGTTATTTGCTAAAAATATGGAGATTCAAAATCTTAAGAGGCTTAAACTTTGGACAGCAGTTAATGACCATGTGCACGGACAAGCAAAACCAAAACAATGATGTCGCTCACACATCTACTTTACAATGTCACACAATGGTGGACAATTAAGTTGTTTGCATTCAGGTGAACTTGCTACTTTGCAGCACGGTGGGACGTGTGACTGGTGATGACCTGAGCGAGGTGCATGCATGGTGATGGCGTCGAGGCAGCGGGAGAGATAGTGTGGAGAGGCTGTGAGGGAGAGCGGGAGAGAAGTGGGGGAGAACATTCTTGGTGAGGCATCACAGCAGGACCAGAGATCCAATCTAAAGGTGCTCAGCTAGAGAAAGACGCGGATGAGGAAGGTAGGACAATATTTCATTCTTATTATCATATCTGAGAGTGCAGAGTGTTTGGAGAGATGATTGCAGTGGAGTACAGTGACAAAAGGAAGACATTTGGGCTTAAGTGTCACATTTCTTTTTATATTGTATTGCATGTTTGTGCTTACAAATTAAATACGTACATGGACTACAGCTTTTAAGATTACATGCATGAGACTGTTTTAAAAGTTAGTCAACTTGTGTTGTTATAGTTTGTTTGATGATAGTAATTATGTGGCAAGTTAGTAGTCAATGGTACACATGCGTGGGCAGAGGTGTCAGGTGTACACTATTAGCTCAGGTAGCTGACTTCAGACGTGCCTGCTGGGAAGCGTCTAGGACAGCATTATTTATTTATTCATATGTAAGTTGACTCGTCTTTGTTTTTGACTCATTGGACCCAGAAAAATAGTGTTACTTTTTGTCAACTATTTAAACTAAGTAGTCATTACCTTTATTCGAATATTGTCTTTTTAAAGGTAACAATGTGTTTCTCACCTTCTTAATCAAAGTGCTGGCATGTGCAACTTTCTTTGGCTCTATGTTGGCTTATGTTGCAGTAAGTCCTGAAATGCATCTTTAATTGTACTAAAACTAAGACATATTGTTTCTTTGATGAACATTTTCACCTGTAACCCAATCATACTAAAATTAGGGCATATGAAAACCGAGGTACAACCGCACTATCCATTCATCCACCGCTTGTCCCTCTCGAGGTCGCGGGGGTGCTAGAGCCTATTCGGG
Source organism: Nerophis ophidion (assembly GCF_033978795.1). Classification (NCBI taxonomy): domain Eukaryota; kingdom Metazoa; phylum Chordata; class Actinopteri; order Syngnathiformes; family Syngnathidae; genus Nerophis; species Nerophis ophidion. The sequence continues at coordinate 28,183,171 of NC_084619.1, forward strand.
TGGAAGGCGGCGTACACTCTGGACAAGTCGACAACTGTACTAAAAATTATAATTTCTTCCAATGTCCTCTGTTTGTCGCGCATATTAGCACTTTTACTCCTGCCATTTTTTTTAAACAAAATGATGAAAATGTTTGATGCAACAAATAGTCCAAGGGGTGCAAATGCATTAGTTGTGACCAACAATAATACATAGTGTAGAATAAAATATATAACCATGCCAACGGCATAGGACATTGCTTAAAATTAACAAATTTTCTGACAAAAACATGGTAAAAGTTATGCAATGCGAAGAAAATGCAACACTTTTTGTGGGTCCCAGGAGGTTAAACAAAGTTTTGACTTTTGTGATATTTTTTTTAATTTTTTTTTATAAGTACAGTAGTTCAAAACGCAGGCACGTGTAATTAATTGACTTTATTATGTGTGCAGATTGAAGAGAATACAAACGGCTTAAAACGTGTTTGTTTCATGCCTTATTATGCAAAACAATGCTATATATTTTCAAATATTCACCAGTGGTGCAATAGACGACAACAGATTATGTTAGAGCAGGCTCTTATGAGACAATCAAATGAATATTGTCACTGAAGTTGGAGCTTAGGAGCAGACATAAAATCTACAGGGGTGGGGAAAAACTTCCATGAATTTACAGTTATTGCCCTTTAGTGGGATCCGGCAACACAATGTCACATTTGAAATGACTTCTACAACAATTCAACAATACACAACATTGGATAAAAAGGGCAGTGGGTAATAGATGAACAATAACATTGAGTTTGCTGGTTTTGCTTTAACTATAATTGACTGGCATTATATCGAAATAATGTATAAAGTTTCAGGTTGCTGATGTTCCTTCTGATCTGTCACCACTGCCAAGTACTGTAAATTCAAGTGTAAAACAAGTATTGTCATATCCATCCATCCATCCATCCATTTTCTACCGCTTATTCCCTTTCGGGGTGGCGGGGGGCGCTGGCGCCTATCTCAGCTACAATTGTCATTATTAATTAAAAGAAGATATATTTCATTAATGCAATAGGAGCTGAAGTCTTTTTACCCATGTGTTATGTAGTGAGCGTATGTCTCCGATGCTTGGCCTCTCAGAGTGTCACTCTCATTGAGCGTCACTCTCATGGAATTCATTCAGAATAGAAAAAAAAAAAACTGAAATGGAGAGTCCATATCTGACACCTTGACTGACAGACTCAAAATGGAAGGCAATATACGAAAGGGAGAACTGTGGACTATGAGGTCTCAGAGAGGAGGCAGAGCAATGTGTGAGCTCTCGGCAGGGTTTCAGTGTTATTAAATTGGCAGAGTTGTAAATTTGAAAAAAATAAAAAAAGTGTTGGGGGGCAGGAGGCAACGTATAATGTAGAAAAAGTTGTTTATTTTGTGGTGGCGGGGGTTTCTGGCGAGGTGCCGGTTATAATTCTTGTAGTGTTGCCATGTGGAAGTTGTGATGTGACTTCATCCTTTGGGGAAGGCTCAGCATTGATTGCCAGCGTGTGAAGGCTTCTAAATATAGTCTCTTCTTGTATATGTGTGCCACACTGTGGCCCATTAATATATTTTATTATTCATATTTTATAGCTCCTATTTATGTGTAGCAGGGATCTGGTCTGACGGCCGATTTCCCAAATGGATTAGATTTCCATTCATAATTTTTTCAATCGATTAACTTCAAATCGAATGGATTTGAATTGATAAGCACGTAACGTTGAAAATCTCCCAAAATAAAATGTACTTTATTTTTTCTATTCACTATAAACAACTTTGGTCAATTTAAACTTTTCCAAAGTCTCAAAAGGACAATTTTAAAATAAGAAAGGAATTGCAAGTGAACGTGTATTGCAACATTACGTCACTGCAATTTGCATTGAAGTATTTTTCTTCAAGTGCAAAATAATAACAGTAAATGCAGTATGTAAACTCATTTTCTGGGACTTTAATTTTGTTAGCACAGTCAGACATGATTATAATGCACAGCAATTTTAATTGTAAAGGCTAGAAGTGTGCGCTTGTTTTTTTCTGGCGCACTTAAAGACAGTGATGCGTTCGGGCAGATTTGTAAAATAAAGTACCTGTTGTTTCCCGAGTTACGGCTGCCATACTTTTCTTGATAGGGAGTTTCCAACTTTCACCACATCAGTAGTCACTTTTCACAACTCCTTGTTAATATAAAAAAAAAAACGTTGATGTATGTATGTATATATATATATTACTATATATTCATCTTCATGGCACACTGATAATTGGATGGTACTGCTTGTCAGCCCCTTTAGTATATTTTGTTTATACCTGAACATTTTTTTTTGCAAGCTAATGGCATAGTATGAAACCTGCACACAAGACTACCAGGGGGTGAGATAGAAGGGTCTGTTTAATTCTTGTGAATCGATATTGCAAAATATAAAAGTTATGGATCAAATCATTTATTTTAACCAGCCCTTGTAGTGGTCTTACAATTACCGGCTTAATTATAATTATAAAATGTGGTGAAATTCCAGACTTTTAGTTTTTTTAAATGTAGGGTAATACTGCTCATTTCTTGAAGAAGCAGCTGGTGTGTTAATCATTAGTGAGCTTGAATGATATCATGAATACAAGACACATTAACGTCTTTCCACATTAGAAGACTCATTCCATAATCCAAACTTGTAAAAACACACTACTTGTAGAACAACTAAACTATTCAATTCTCACATTGAACTTACAAACTGTGCTGTCCTAGTGCAAAGTGTCACATGGAGTACACTCATGTAACGCACATTAATGAAGTGGCAACCCTAGTTTGCCTTTATCATAAAAAAAATATGTATATATTTTTTTAATTTTGCCTATCATTCACAATTCTTTGTTAAGACAAGTACGCATTTCTTTTTTTATATACATTTTAACTCGTAAATAAATATCATCAAAAGTCAACTAACAATTGAGTAAATAGGAGTTGCTCCATTCCGATATAAAGAACTCCGAAAAAACCTTCCATCAATATTTGATGTACACGCAGTACGTATATGTGTAATGTAGTCACAGGCACTTTCATACTGACATGTACTATTTACGTATGTTAGTAATTTTAAGCATAACTTCACATACACAACACAACATTCACTTTTTTCTTCAGCAACAACTAGTACTCATGCAGACTTCATGAGAGCCAACAACAATTAATTTGGGACAAATAATTATCCATAAGCTTATGTTGTTAAGCCTGAACACAAGGAGGATGATCTACACGTTCTAGAAGCTGTGTGCTAAACAGATCCAGCTCAAGTTAAACACTAAGTATCATGTAGCATTATTGCTCAGTGCTAAACAAGAAATACAAACTACGAACATAATAAAACAATCACCTACTGTCTAATGCCTGTTCTCGCTGGGATGCTGACTGATGGCATGTTTATGTCTTCCCGTTTAGATGAAGAATTAATCATAATTCTCCATCCATTTTCTACCGCTTATTCCCTTTCGGGGTCGCGGGGGGCGCTGGCGCCTATCTCAGCTACAATCGGGCGGAAGGCGGGGTACACCCTGGACAAGTCGCCACCTCATCGCAGGGCCAACACAGATAGACAGACAACACTCACACTCACATTCACACACTAGGGTCAATTTAGTGTTGCCAATCAACTTATCCCCAGGTGCATGTCTTTGGAAGTGGGAGGAAGCCGGAGTACCCGGAGGGAACCCACGCAGTCACGGGGAGAACATGCAAACTCCACACAGAAAGATCCCGAGCCTGGATTTGAACCCAAGACTGCAGGAACTTCGTATTGTGAGGCAGACGCACTAACCCCTCTGCCACCGTGAAGCCCGTTTTACATACACGCTGTAAGTATATATAATACAATAACAGGCACATTCATAATAAAATGTAATATTTACATATTTTGCGCATTTGAAGCATATGGCAGTGTATTAGTTTGACAGACGCATTACAATATTTACTTGTCCCTCATAATTCTCACAAAGGTTTAAACAGAAAAAGAGGTTTCCGCAAACACATTTTTTTCATGTCTTTCTGGCCATCTCCGTTAAATGTCAAAGATTACCAACTTCTCAATTTATGACTACAACCTTGTGCTAATGAGGTGAGATTCATGATTTATAATTTAGAATTAACGTTCACTAGCTCTCTGGCAATGCAGGAGCTCACTAACTCAATATGCCAATGTAACAGAACAAACTAATTAGCTCTCTGTGATCATGACGCGCCGAAACTAGTTTGTCTGCATTAGCAATTATAATAACACGCTTACTTGAACATTCAAGTCACGTGTGTAAATAGAGTATTGTTGGCGTTTTTTAGATGTAGGTGTTTTTAGACTATGGGTGGAATTGTGTACACCGATGAGCTGCATTATTAGCCACCTTGTACGTGTTGTATTTTACCTTGACTTAGAATGCCTAAGAATGTCTTCTTGTCTTGCATAGAGATTGTGAATGATAGGCAAAATTTCCAAGTTCCTCTTTAAGAAACACTTTAAAATGTACACATTACAACGGAAGAAAGTAAATGGGTCATACTTGTATAGCGCCTTTCTACCTTCAAGGTACTCAAAGCACTTTAACAATTTTTCCACATCCACCCATTCACACACGGATGGCGGGAGATGCCATGCAATGCCCTAATCACGAACCATCAGGAGCAAGGGGTAAGTGTCTTGCTCAAGGACACAACGGATGTGACGAAGCTGGTCGAAGCTGGGGATTGAACCAGGAACCCTCAGGTTGCTGGCATGGCCACTCTCCCAACCATGGCACATAGTCCCCTAGAATTAGACATAAATTACACAAAAAAAAAAACCAAATATGGCTCTCCATCCATCCATCCATCCATCCATCCATCTTCTTCCGCTTATCCAAGGTCGGGTCGCGGGGGCAACAGCCTAAGCAGGGAAGCCCAGACTTCTATCTCCCCAGCCACTTCGTCTAGCTCTTCCCGGGGGATCCCGAGGCGTTCCCAGGCCAGCCGGGAGACATATTCTTCCCAACGTGTCCTGGGTCTTCCCCGTGGCCTCCTACCGGTTGGACGTGCCCTAAACACCTCCCTAGGGAGGCGTTCGGGTGGCATCCTGACCAGATGCCCGAACCACCTCATCTGGCTCCTCTCGAAGTGGAGGAGCAGCGGCTTTACTTTGAGTCCCTTCCGGATGGCAGAGCTTCTCACCCTATTTCTAAGGGAGAGCCCCGCCACACGGCGGAGGAAACTCATTTCGGCCGCTTGTACCCGTGATCTTATCCTTTCGGTCATGAACCAAAGCTCATGACCATAGGTGAGAATGGGAACGTAGATCGACCGGTAAATTGAGAGCTTTGCCTTCCGGCTCAGCTCCTTCTTCACCACAACGGATCGGTACAACGTCCGCATTACTGAAGACGCCGCACCGATCCGCCTGTCGATCTCACAATCCACTCTTCCCCCACTCGATAACAAGACTCCTAGGTACTTGAACTCCTCCACTTGGGGCATGGTCTCCTCCCCAACCCGGAGATGGCACGCCACCCTTTTCCGGGAGAGACCCATGGACTCGGATTTGGAGGAGCTGATTCCCATGCCGGCCGCTTCACACTCGGCTGCGAACCGATCCAGTGAGAGCTGAAGATCCCGGCCAGATGAAGCCATCAGGACCACATCGTCTGCAAAAAGCAGAGACCTAATCCCGCGGCCACCAAACCGGAACCCCTCAACGACTTGACTGCTCCTAGAAATTCTGTCCATAAAAGTTATGAACAGAATCGGTGACAAAGGGCAGCCTTGGCGGAGTCCAACCCTCACTGGAAACGTGTCCCACTTACTGCCATCAATGCGGACCAAGCTCTGACACTGATCGTACGGGGATCGGACTGCCACAATAAGACAGTCCGATACCCCATTATCTCTGAGCACTCCCCACAGGACTTCCCGAGGGACACGGTCGAATGCCTTCTCCAAGTCCACAAAGCACATGTAGACTGGTTGGGTAAACTCCCATTCACCCACAAGAACCCTGCCGAGAGTACAGAGCTGGTCCACAGTTCCACGACCAGGACGAAAACCACACTGTTCCTCCTGAATCCGAGGTTCGACTATCCGGCGTAGTCTCCTCTCCAGTACACCTGAATAAACCTTACCGGGAAGGCTGAGGAGTGTGATCCCACGAAAGTTGGAACACACCCTCCGGTCCCCCTTCTTAAAGAGAGGGACCACCATCCCGGTCTGCCAATCCAGAGGTACCGCCCCCGATGTCCATGCGATGCTGCAGTGTCTTGTCAACCAAGACAGCCCCACAGCATCCAGAGCCTTAAGGAACTCCGGGCGGATCTCTTGCACTCCTGGGGCCTTGCCACCGAGGAGCTTTATAACTACCTCAGCAACCTCAGCCCCAGAGATAGGAGAGTCCACCACAGATTCCCCAGGCACTGCTTCCTCATAGGAAGACGTGTTGGTGGGATTGAGGAGATCTTCGAAGTATTCCTTCCACCTATCCACAACATCCGCAGTTGAGGTCAGCAGAACACCATCCGCACCATACACTGTGTTGACAGTGCACTGCTTCCCCTTCCTGAGGCGGCGGATTGTGGTCCAGAATCGCTTAGAAGCCATCCGGAAGTCATTTTCCATGGCTTCCCCAAACTCTTCCCATGTCCGGGTTTGTGCCTCTGCGACCGCTGAAGCTGCACACCGCTTGGCCTGTCGGTACCCGTCCACTGCCTCTGGAGTCCTCTGAGCCAAAAGAACCCGATAGGACTCCTTCTTCAGCTTGACGGCATCCCTCACCGCTGGTGTCCACCAGCGGGTTCTAGGATTACTGCCACGACAAGCACCAACTACCTTGCGGCCACAGCTCTGATCAGCCGCCTCGACAATAGAGGTGCGGAACATGGTCAACTCGGACTCAATGTCCATCACCTCCCTCGTGACATGTTCAAAGTTCCTCCGGAGGTGGGAATTGAAACTTTGTCCGACAGGAGACTCTGCCAGACGTTCCCAGCAAACCCTCACAATGCGTTTGGGCCTGCCAGGTCTGTCCGGCATCCTCCCCCACCATCGCAGCCAACTCACCACCAGGTGGTGATCAGTAGAAAGCTCCGCCCCTCTCTTTACCCGAGTGTCCAAAACATGAGGCCGCAAATCCGATGACACAACTACAAAGTCGATCATGGAACTGCGGCCTAGGGTGTCCTGGTGCCAAGTGCACATATGGACACCCTTATGTTTGAACATGGTGTTTGTTATGGACAAACTGTGACAAGCACAGACGTCCAATAACAAAACACCTCTCGGGTTCAGATCCGGGCGGCCATTCTTCCCAATCACGCCTCTCCAGGTTTCACTGTAGTTACCAACATGAGCGTTGAAGTCCCCCACCAGAACAAGGGAATCACCAGAGGGAGCACTCTAAAGTATTCTCTCCAGTGTACCCAAAAGGGACGGGTACTCTGAACTGTTGTTTGGTGCGTAAGCACAAACAACAGTCAGGATCTGTCCCCCCACCCGAAGGTGGAGGGAGGCTACCCTTCCGTCCACTGGGTTGAACTCCAACGTGCAGGCTTTGAGCTGAGGGGCAACGAGAATTACCACCCCAACCCATCGCCTCTCACTGCCGGCCAAGCCAGAGTGAAAGAGAGTCCAGCCCCTTTCAAGAGAAGTGGTTCCAGAGCCCTTGCTGTGCGTCGAAGTGAGTCCGACTACATCCAGCCGGAATTTCTCTACTTCGCGCACTAGCTCAGGCTCCTTTTTCCCCAGTGAGGTGACGTTCCACGTCCCAAGAGCGAGCTTATGTAGCCGAGGATCGGACCGCCAAGCGCCCTGCCTTCGGCTGTCGCCCAGCTCACAATGCACCCGACCTCTTTGGCCCCTGCTATGGGTGGTGAGCCCATTGGAGGGGGGACCCACGTTGCCTCTTTGGGCTGTGCCCGGCCGGGCCGCATGGGTACAGGCCCGGCCAACAGGCGCTCGCCATCGTGCCCCACCTCCGGGCCTGGCTCCAGAGGAGGGCCCCGGCGACCCGTGTCCGGGCGGACGAAATCTGGGTCTTTTGTTTTTACTTCTCATAGAGGTTTTCGAGCTGCTCTTTGTCTGGTCCCTCACCTAGGACCAGTTTGCCTTGGGGGACCCTACCAGGGGGCTTAAAGCCCCCGGACAACATAGCTCCTAGGATCATTGGGACACGCAAACTCCTCTACCACGTAAGGTGGCAGCTCGGAGAGGAGCTGCAACCAATATGGCTCTCAAGAAACCTAAATAAGATTTGTTTCTTCTGCCATGGAAAATCCATTGCTTGCTTTTTTTTATAAAATAAAACTTGGTTTTGAGCACATTTTGTTGAGCACATTCAACAAGTGGAGGAGTTCAAGTACCTAGGAGTCTTGTTCACGAGTGGGGGACGAGTGGATTGTGAGATCCGTTGTGGTGAAGAAGGAGCTGAGCCGGAAGGCAAAGCTCTCAATTTACCGGTCGATCTACGTTCCCATCCTCACCTATGGTCATGAGCTTTGGGTCATGACCGAAAGGATAAGATCACCGGTACAAGCGGCCGAAATGAGTTTCCTCCGCCGTGTGGCGGGGCTTTCCCTTAGAAATAGGGTGAGAAGCTCTGCCATCCGGGAGGAACTCAAAGTAAAGCCGCTGCTCCTCCACATCGAGAGGAGCCAGATGAGGTAGTCTGGGCATCTGGTCAGGATGCCACCCGAACGCCTCCCTAAGGAGGTGTTTAGGGCACGTCCAACCGGTAGGAGGCCACGGGGAAGACCCAGGACACGTTGGGAAGACTATGTCTCCCGGCTGGCCTGGGAACGCCTCGGGAACCCCCGGGAAGAGCTAGACGAAGTGGCTGGGGAGAGGGAAGTCTGGGTTTCCCTGCTTAGGCTGTTGCCCCCGCGACCCGACCTTGGATAAGCGGAAGAAGATGGATGGATGGCATTCAACAAGACCATGACAATAATGATAATTTTGTTAACAATAACCATGATATGGAATTTTCATATAATTACACTCCTAATGTGTAGGCTTGCGTTACATCTGGAGATACATTTACGAAGTCTCATCAAGCACATCATGAGGTACAGTTTTGTACGCAATCTCCATAATCTAATGAGATCCAATATAAATCATTGAAAGAGTTAACCTGGTAAGAGATGTATTAATTTAACAATGTTTATCAGTGTGTAATATGGAATGTTTCCCAGCAGGAACAAGAAATTTAAACAACATTGAGAACTTGTGGAATAAGTTATTGAATTACTTTGAGCAACTCAAACTTAACGTCAGAACAACATGCTTTTTGATGACGTTTAATCAATGTTGTGTTCTGGTGTTGACTTGGTCATTGAAATTTGGTCATTTTCCAATGAACAACGTGGATCCACCATTAGACATCAACATTGTCTCAATTTACAAGCACTTGTGTTGTGTGGATCGATACTGAAATATCAATATTACAGATTAAGAATTGGGACATTTATGATAAACATTCTATTACAGGTATTAAAATTTAAATTATGCATTTTTTTGTTATTGAGTGGCGCAACATCAATGTTTTGTCTAATTACATTTTGATTGGATACTAATAATAGTGTAAAAATGTAATTGACATGTGAGGTCAAATTAAAATCACCTGTCCTGTAGGAGGTAGTTTAGGGCAATAACCTTACAGAAAATTGTTATTGTTATTAGAGATGTTCGATAATATCAGCCTACCGTATTATCGGCCGATAATTTAAAAAAAATGTAATATAGGAAATTATCGGTATCGCTTTCAAAAAGTAATATTAATGACTTTTTATAACGCCGCTGTACGGAGCGGTATACGGATGTAGGGAAAAGTACAGAGCAGTTGCGTCTCCCAGTCGTCTCTCCCCTCTCCCACACACAACACTGGAGTAGCAGCACGACTGCATCATGAGAGGTTTACTGGCGACGCTTGATGATCTCATCAAACAGCAGCGAGCGGAGCATAATAACAACAAAAGTGTGTTGTTGCCGGTGCTGTAGCTGTGGCTAAAAAGCGAGCTCGCTGGGTGACTGACTAACGACACCATGTCTATGGTCTGGGATTATTTTAAAGTGTCTCTGACGGATAAAAAACTGGTAATTTGCAATGACTGCAACAAGTTGGTTATGCGAGGAGTAACCAAGACGCCTTTCTTTAATACAAGCAATTTGATCTCCCACCTCTTTAAGAATCATAGAGAGATACGCGATGAATACAAGCAGAAGATGGATGAAAAGCGAACAGCGAACAAAAGTAGTACCACACAGTTGTCGCTTAAACACTGCCGAGAAAAAGCTAAATTACAAGAAAAAATACCCTAAGGCGAAAGCCCACGTTGTGGTCAGGGCAACACACACAGTATGGCAAAAGCTACGGTGGAGTTTGGTGTAGCTAGTTTGCCCTGCATGGCACACACTTTTTTGATTGATCGATTTAAACTTCTATTAGTAGATTGTACAGTACAGTACATATTCTTTACAATTGAACACTAAATGGTAACACCAAATACGTTTTTCAACGTGTTTAAGTCGGGGTCCACGTTAATAAATTCATGGTAGCAGTTTGCAGTGAACGGAGGTCTCCTGTCTCAAAGCAGTATTTCAGAAGCTCTGGCTGACTGGTAGGCCACTTCAAGCACTCACCACTACTTTGCAGCACATTTTTGTTACTCATACAAATACGTTAGAGCAGGGCAGATTGAGGCAAGTTTATAATTCCCTGTTATACAGTATGCCAGGCAGTCTTGCACTAAATGAGGACTATGTTATTGTTTACTTTATTACTCTAGTACAGTGGTCCCCAACCTTTTTGTATCCGCGGACCGGTCAACGCTTAATAATTTGTCCCGCGGCCCGGGGGGGTGTCGTTATTTTTTCTTCTTTGTCAAGAAAAAGGGACATTTTTGTCATGAAAAAGGGAGTTTTTTGTGGTTGGTGCACTATTTGTAAGTGTATATTGTGTTTTTATGTTGATTTAGCGCCTTGCATGGCAGCTCCCTCCATCAGTGTGTGAATGGGTAAATGTGGAAGTAGTGTCAGAGCACTTTGAGTACCTTGAAGGTAGAAAAGCGCTATACAAGTACAACCCATTATTTAATAAAAAAAAAAATATATATATTTTTTTTATTTTTATTTTTTTATAAAAAATTCTTCTGCGGCCCGGTGGTCGGGGACCACTGCTCTCGTATACTCTGGACTATAGACTGTGTGCCTTCATTGTTTTTGTAGCTGTTGTTTTGAGGTATGTTTAAAAAAAATTAATACACTTTGTTTAAAGTCAAAGTATAGTATTTCCCATAGTTTTAGTGGGTATCAGGATTATCTCAGGAAGAGCACGTCCCAAATTCCAAGCTGCTGTTTTGAGGCATGTTTTTTTTAAAAAACACTTTGTAACTTTAATAATAAATATGGCAGTGCCATGTTGGCACTTTTTCCCATAACTTGAGTTGATTTGTTTTGGAAAACCTTGTCACATTGTTTAATGAATCCCGTGGGGCATCACAACAGAATTAGGCATACTAATGTGTTAATCCACAACCGTATATATCGGTATCGGTTGATATCGAAATCGGTAAATAAGAGTTGGACAATATTGGAATATCGGATACCGGCAAAAAAGCCATAATCGGACATCTCTAATTGTTATAATTTGTATGAATGTTAATTAACTAGGGCAGCACGGTGATCAGGGGTTAGTGCATGTGCCTCACAATACTATGGTCCAGAGTAGTCCTGAGTTCAATCATGGGCTCGGGATCTGTCTGTGTGGAGTTTGCATGTTCTGCCTGTGAAAGTGTGGGTTCCCTCCGGGTACTCCGGCTTCCTCCCACCTCCAAAGACATGCACCGGGGGATAGGTTGATTGGCAAAACTAAATTGGTCCTAGTGTGTGAATGTGACTGTGAATGTTGTCAGTCTATCTGTGTTGGCCCTGTGATGAGGTGGCGACTTGTCCAGGGTGTATCTCGACTTCCGACCAAATGCAGCTGAGATAGACTCCAGCACCCCCCGCAACCCCGAAAGGGACAAGCGGTAGAAAATGGATGGATGGATGGATGGGTAATTAACTATCGAGAATCCTGTCTAGATACTGATCTGTTTGTATTGATACAATTGTATGAATTTGCTGTTGCACAGTTTATTGCACTGATTCATAGTGTTGTTTTTATTTTCTATAAAATTTTACTGTTCTTGATCCATTTTTTAAAACCGTCATGTTTTCTGTTGCTTTTTAGGGTCTAAACTATCCTTGAAATACAATCGCTGCACTTTTTGCCCATTTCATTGCACACTTCCTCACGTACAGCTGCATGTTGTCATTAAATCAAACAAGGCAGCCGAGCAGAACTGAAGAACACACATCGGTAAGGAATGGACGTTTTAAAAGATTATTCTGCTCAGTCAGTTGTAGTAAAAGGAAAGCATCAATTCCTTCATGCTTGCTGCTCATACAGATGTTACTGAACATATTTTTTCATTTCTAATGACAGCTTAAATGTGCACCCAACACCTAATAGTTGCCAATATTGAAGATTAGGTTGAACATCCCCGCGACCCCAAAGGGAATAAGCGGTAGAAAATTGGATGGATGGAAGGTTGAACATCTTGATTGTGAACTCTAAACACACACACACTAATTCTTAAGAATACATAGATTGATATATTGTGTATAAGTGAAATCATTAGATGAAATTCTAAAAAAAAAATCTTAGATTTATCGATGGAATAATTTTGTATAACTCAGGGATCTGTATCTATGCTGGTAGCGTTTAAAGTAATGAGACTAATTTTCCCGTGGAACTAAATCACACCATGTAAAACAAGCAAGTAGCAATTTAATGGCTGTGTTGTGTGACAAATCCTCGTTGTTGATATTCACGCATGGGAGGATGCCCTGGAGTGCGGCTGAAATGTTTGGGAGGTGGCACATGACAGGAGGAGAGACAGTCAGGCTGAAATGAAAAGGGGTGGCAGCACTAGATGAAGTGGGAGGGAGGTGAAGTGTTGGGATGCAAAGGTCATCTGTGCTGAAGAGGAGCTACTAAATGGTACATTTTGATCTTCCCACTGGGATGAAAACCATCAGTTGTTGCATGGACGCTGTGACTGCACACTGTTTGCGGGAGAAACCAAAGGAGATGAATGAGTTTCTACAGGCTATTTGCTGCCCTCTGACACTACCTGTCGGTGTTTTTGTTGTCTAGTGTACACACAGGCCTCTGTTGCCCATTTTATGGCAACACATGTTGGTCTATGCAAAAGAGGCTCCGGGCAGTTCTGCATTTGCAGAAAGCAGTCTTGAGACACATATTGAAATATTATGTGATGCAATCATTTTATTGATCTTTGTTTGCTGAAACCTTCAATTCATTTAGTGGCAAGTGAAAAAAGATGCGCGACTTCCAGGATTCTGGCTCCGAAGTCGGTCACTGCGTGCCTCCATCTAAGATGCGAGCCTAGATGTGAGCGTTCCCTGTCAAATCTGGCCTTCCGCAAACTCTTCTGTCATCTTCAAGGGTAACTGCACTTTTTTTGAACTTTTGCCTATCTTTTGCAATCATTATGAAAAACATGAAGACAGATGTATTTGTGTCAGGCATTCTAACTGTGTAATAAACGTGAATAAAAGTCTGCTTACAATGGAGCCAAAAGGAGGTTCTCTATTGCTTATCGGTCACGTGATTTCTTCCCTGAAGTGAAAAACAGTGGTGGTCAACCAAGCCAAGATGGCTGTTGTGCAGTATGCAGCACACAAACTAGTACGCGCAAAACATCAAACTTTGCGTTGGAATAGATCTGTAGATCCTTATACTTTATAAAAAAAAAAGATTTGTGGAGTGATGTCAACGATTATCCGTCGGTTGAGTTCCCAGACATATCGAACTATCTTGTACTCCAGACATCATTCTTCATGACAAAACAGATGTAAAATTGGAAAAGCATGGATGTCTACAACGTATTTGTGTTTGGCTGGGTCAAAGAAATTTGTATCAAATAAAGCATGCTTCGTTTTGTGTCTTGTAAGGACGCATCCCTATAAACAAACTATCACTCGACAACTGACACCCGTGACTGCATATTCATTGAACAAACAAACAATTACTGAATCATCACCATATTCGATGTTTGTCTTGTTGTCATATTTACTCTGACACATTTGTGTACATAATAGCCGTAGAAGTACCTTTCTTGACCTTGTGGTTTTTGTTTGTTGAAACATAAAATACAAACAATATCAAGATAATAGTTCAGTAGGAAAAAACAAAAAGCATAAGGTATATTAAAAAATATATCAAAACATTTTTTAACAAAGTGATCACTGCAAACTTGTGGATTATCCAACTCTCCCTTGGACTGGAGCGTGTGCTACTTTTGTTGTCGTCGTTTCCTAAACATCTTGCACTCTTCCGCCCTTCTTGATTACCTGTTAAGGAACTCTTAATAAACCTTAACTTTTTTCCTGATTTGATCGGGGTGGTATAGCTCAGTTGGTAGAGTGGCTGTGCCAGCAACTTGAGGGTTGCGGGTTCTATCCCCACCTCCGCCATCCTAGTCACTGCCGTTGTGTCCTTGGGCAAGACATTTTACCCGCCTGCTCCTAGTGCCACCCACACTGGTTTGAATGTACAGTAACTTAGATATTGGGTTTCACTATGTAAAGCGCTTTGAGTCACTAGAGAAAAGGCGCTATATAAATATAATTCACTTCACTTCTTATGACTGAAAACAAAGCAAGCATAGGGCATTTTTCTTTGAGAAAGGCTAAATGGCGCCTCGTACCTAATGAGAGCAGATGCAGGCTTGACCACCACCTATATACAATGAGCCGGACGTGATGTGTAAATCCAAGCAATTCTGCTCATAAAGTCCTCTAAAAAGCGCCACTAAAACTCCATTTACTTTTCATGACCTGAATATTAACCAGGCATTAGTGATATTTTATTATAAGCGCAAACGTTTAAAAATGTTTTAGCGGCGCCATGCTTATTTTTTGTTAGTAAATCGAAAGGTTTGTACAATGAGGGGTTCATGAATCGAGGTTCCACTTTACTGCCTTGACTAAAATCTGGGTAAACACATTTGGGACATATGTGAGCAGAAATTGTGCGCAACAATTATTACACGTCACAACCTTTCAACAACAGGTCTGACATATTATTGATTTTCTTTATGATCTGTTTTAGTTTAGTTTCTGTTTCCTTTCTAACTTTCTTATTTAAGTTGCTCTTCCTGTCTGGCTCCCAGAGCACTGTTAATCTCACCTGTCCTGATTGGCCACCTGAGCACACCTAGCTGGTTGTAGTTGCCAATGAGGCTTCCTTATAAGCCAGTCTGCCCTGCAATCATGGCTGGAGGATCGTGACTGTCCCTGAACTGTATCTCTGACTATTGCTAAGTGTTACTCACTATTGCAAACAGTTATGTTTGTTATGCTGCTTAAGACACGCACTTGCACCTCATCCTCGAGGATGAGGTGCAAGTGCGTGTCTTAAGGATCCTGTCTCCTGCATCTTGGGGTCACAACAATCGCAGCGGTGCGTGTTTGTGACTTTACAAAAACAATTTGTCAAGTTAAAAGTTAAAGTACCAACGATTGTCACACACATACGAGATGTGGCGAAATTATTCTCTGCATTTGACCCATCACCCTTGATCAACCCCTGGGAGGTGACCCATCACCCTTGATCAACCCCTGGGAGGTGAGGGGAGCAGCGGTGCCATGCCCGGGAATCATTTATGGTGATTTAACCCCCAATTCCAACCCTTAATGCTGAGTGCCAAACAGGGAGGTAATGGGGCCCATTTTTATAGTCTTTGGTTTGACTCGTCGGGATTTGAACTCGCGACCTACCAATCTCAGGGCAGACACTCTAACCACTAGGCCACTCATTAGGTCATAAAGTTGTCCTGGAACAGTGAATGTTATGTTGTTTTAATTTTATGTTGCGATATATAAAAGTGAATGAATCCGTTCTAAAAAATAAAACAATTTCTGTCTTGCCTCTGGTGGAGGTAGTCACAATTTTCACCGCTCCCTCCTTCCCTGCTTGCACTCTGTGTCTTGTCTTTGTCTGAACTTTTCGAATGCCTCTTTCTTTGCGCTGTCCTCTAATCTGAACATCAAACATGTATATGATCTGCTGGACTCTCGTTGCAATTGACACAGTCTTTTCGAGAAGGAAAATAGGTTTAGGGGAGCATAGCTGCCCTGATTGCACCAGTACTGCGGGGTACGTGAGAGACTCGTGGGATAAATGGAGGATTATGTGCCTCTCAGCCCTTTCCATCGAGTACGTCGAAGACATCTACCTATTTGGAGCTCTGATCGCGGGGCACTTGCTGATTGAGCTGGGCATTGCTCTGGTGTATCGACATATTCGGAAAAAGATAGCAGCCACTCAAGGGGGCCAACGGCTGTTCAACGCAATGGAAGGATTGGGTCGGGCTGTGGGAAGACAGACTGGGGCGATTTCTGAGTTGAATCGCAAAATGGATCTCATCTTGGAAAAGCTTGCGGAGAAGGAATAGTTAAATTGGAATTGAAGAAACCCAGCATGGACAAACAGCGAAGATAAGTCACTATTTTTTCTTCTCAAAGAAAAACAACTTCTTAATCTATGATTTGACTCCCTCAAATGGCCTTGACACAATCAAGAACAGGCTGTTCTGAAGAAACTTTCCCGAGGACTCCTCAAAGATGGACGCTTTTGACCTTCCTTTTTGTCAACAACACCTGTGGTCGGACTTTGAGATCAGACTCAGTCCATATAAAAACATTTCATCATCTCTCCCAAGTTAATTGGGTATATATGCACACACGACCCCCACCCTCGAATCAACGCCATTACCACCGCTTAATTCCTCTGGGGCTGTGGATGGCTGAGCAGCGTTATATAGCGGCAGCGGTGTCTCCTCAAACCCACCCCTCCCTCTGTTGCAAGTTGGTGTGATATACGTACCATGTTTAATGTGTGCCATGCTATATGAGGTTTTTTCCCTTGGACTCAGTCTGGACCCCACCTGAGGATCTAGCCTTAGACTGATATTTTTTTTACACCCCCCCTCTCCCAATGTCACCCTTTTCTCACCTTTTTAAGGAGCGCCGTAAGTGGCTGATCCGTTGGCGGTCTTGTCTTGTCCCCCCCTGTAACGTATGTCTGCTCTTAGCGGGACTGTGCCGAAAATGACATTTTGTTGTACTTGTGCAATGACAACAAAGATCTATCCTACCCTATCCTTTCCTATCCTATCCTATCCTACAATTTATCGACTGTAATTTTTGCACAGACATCCTTGACGCTTCATCAGTGCACCATTAGACCAAAGTCACACATGTTGTATTTATGTGGCAAGACATTTTTTAGCCTTGAGTCATTCTTATTAGGCTCCAACATGTCACGAATGCATGGGACACAGTTAATGACTTGATAAGTCTCACCTTAAAACTCATTTGTATACTCTAGCCTTTAAATAGACTCCCTTTTTAGACCAGTTGATCTGCTGTTTCTTTTCTTTTTCTTCTATGTCCCACTCTCCCTTGTGGAGGGGGTCCGGTCCGATCCGGTGGCCATGTACTGCTCACCTGTGTATCGGCTGGGGACATCTCTGCGCTGCTGATCCGCCTCCGCTTGGGATGGTTTCCTGCTGGCTCCGCTGTGAACGGGACTCTCGCTGCTGTGTTGGATCCGCTTTGGACTGGACTCTCGCGACTGTGTTGGATCCATTGTGGATTGAACTTTCACAGTATCATGTTAGACCCGCTCGACATCCATTGTTTTCCTCCTCTCTAAGGTTCTCATAGTCATTATTGTCACCGACGTCCCACTGGGTCATTATTGTCACCGATGTCCCACTGGGTGTGAGTTTTCCTTGCCCTTATGTGGGCCTAACAAGGATGTCGTGGTGGTTTGTGCAGCCCTTTGAGACACTAGTGATTTAGGGCTATATAAGTAAACATTGATTGATTGATTGATAAAGCTTTTCTGCAAAGAGAGGTGTGAGATGGAGCTACTGACCTCTAAGAGATAATCACTGCCTCCACAGGTGTCGTGTAAGCTGCAATATCTCCCACTGTGTTTTACACAGCATCACTGTCAGTGTGTACACAACCAAAGAGTTCCTGGTAACATATCCACTCTCCAGTGGAAGTGCTAGGCTTGGCTTGGTAGACTGTGCTCTGTATTGCCTGGCAGACTGTGCTCTGTATTGCCTGGCAGGGAGTTTGTGATCTCATATTGACTGAATGTTTTGAACAAACTACATTCTGAAAAAGAAACCCACGTCATGTTCATTTCTACTCTATAATGTGAAACATACATAATATACAGTACATTTTGTACATACTTATGCATATTTTATATGAACATATTTGCAATGGATACAGTTTCAAAGTTGAATTTGAGATGCGTACAGTTTCAAAGTTGAATTTAAAAGTTGCTTCGACTCTCATATTGAATAACAAGACATGACTCACAATCTCTGTCCTTCTTAATCCCACGTGTTGTATGTGGGTGAGGGAAGTTTAGGCAAGTTGGACGCATATAATTGTCCAACATTTCTTCAGAAGCTAAATAATATAATTTGGTAAGAGGTTAAATTCAACCCCAATAAATAGATTCTATGTTAGGGTTGTCATTTAAACAGCATTTTTGTGAATTTCCACGATTTTTGATACTAATTCGATACCATGGTTAAAAAACTAAATACAAAAATTGAAAATATGTACTGTTGGATTCAATTTATTAAAGGTGTGGAGCCCTCACGTGTGTTACGCAAACACCATTATTTTTAATATTCTCTCAGTATGGTGGTCGCATGATGCGGTCATGTAATTTGTAAGGAAATTAGCTTATAAGAAGGCTGAAACATAAATTTAAGGACAACTGTTTGTTTTGGTATTTGTTATAAATATAAACATTTCAGCTTTTTCTCATAAATGCATGCTTTGTTTCTATTTCTTTGTCCATTTTTCCTGGGTTTTTGTTTATTCATCTCATTTCTACTATGTGAATGGAATACAGGCCACGCATATTTCACCAGGAAGGCAAAGTGTTGACAGAAGAGTGTCTAAGGTCTGTCTTCTTAACAGTTACAATATTGAAGTAATATACAAACCCCGTTTCCATATGAGTTGGGAAATTGTGTTAGATGTAAATATAAATGGAATACAATGATTTTCAAATAATTTTCAACCCATATTCAGATAAATATGCTACAAAGACAACATATTTATGGTAAATGGGTTATACTTATATAGCGCCTTTCTACCTTCAAGGTACTCAAAGCGTTTTGGCACTATTTCCACATTCACCCATTCACACACACATTCACACGCTGATGGAGGGAGCTGCCATGCAAGGCTCTAACCACGACCCATCAGGAGCAAGGGTGAATTGTCTTGATCAAGGAAACAACGGACGTGACGAGGTTGGTAGAACGTTGGGATTGAACCAGGAACCCTCAGGTTGCTGGCACGGCCACTCTCCCAACTTCGCCACGTTGATGTTCAAACTGAGAAACATTTTTTTTTTTTTTGCAAATAATCATTAAATTTAGAATTTGATGCCTGCAACACGTGACAAAGAAGTTGGGAAAGGTGGCAATACATGCTGATAAAGTTGAGGAATGCTCAACAAACACAGTGCCCAAGGCATAGGTAACTTACACATCTGAGATGGCACCATTAATGCTGAAAGGTACATACAGGTTTTGGAACAACATATGCTGCCATCTAAGCTCTGTCTTTTTCATGGACGCCCCTGCTTATTTCTGCATGACAATACCAAGCTACATTTAGCACGTGTTACAACAACGTGGCTTTGTAAAAAAGATTGTGGATACTTTCCTGGCCTGCCTGCAGTCCAGACCTGTCTCCCATCGAAAATGTGTGGCGTATTATGAAGCGTAAAATACGAAAGTTCTATTTTGGTTTCCACATGACATTCTCCCAATCCTCTGCTGTATCATCCATGAATCCATTTTGGTATAAACTCAACTCGTCGTGTTTGGAGGAAGAAGAATACTGAGTTGCATCCCAAGAACACCATACCTACTGTGAAGCATGGGGGTGGAAACATCATGCTTTGGGGCTGTTTTTCTGCTAAGGGGACAGGACGATTGATCCGTGTTAAGGAAAGAATGAATGGGGCCATGTATCGTGAGATTTTGAGCCAAAACCTCCTTCCATCAGTGAGAGCTTTGAATGGTTGACCAAATACTTATTTTCCACCATAATTTACAAATAAATTCTTTAAAATTCCTAAAATGTGAATTCCTGGATTTTTTTCACATCCTGTCTCTCACAGTTGAAGTGTACCTATGATGGAAATTACAGACCTCTGTCATCATTTTTAAGTGGGAGAACTTGCACAATCGGTGGCAGACTAAATACTTTTTTGCCCCACTGTTACCTATGCATGACGCAAGACACGCTCCTCTCTTTCGCTTTGAATGCATATCTTTACTCGTAAATCTAGCGACAAAGTGGCTAAATTGGCAACACCGATCCCTTCTGCTACATTTTATTTTTTCAAGGAGATTTACAATTGCCTTACAATTTAAAATTGTAAAAAAAGCAGTTATCAATGTATTTTTTGTGTGTGGGTATCGACTTGGTGTCAAAGTATTGGTTCTTTTGACAACTGTAGTCTACATAGTGTTTGACCAGTTTGTATGTAGAATATTTCTTCTTTCTTACTAAACGATATAAATGTCATCATGTTGGTTTTGTCTTACTTGTCATTTGAGTCGGGTTTGCCGAGTCAGGCTTTGAGTGTCGTGTCATGTTGGAGATGAAGATATCAAGAGGGCGGGAAGGCAGACATTACTCAGCTCATCAGATCAGCGCTGCGTGTCCCTCCCTCCCCCTGACAAATTCAAATGCCTAATAATCTGTCTGATCCCAGTGCTAATGACTAATTGCTTTTCCACAAGAACAGAAAGCCAAGTGAAAAGATTCATTGATTTGCTGTGATAATCCACTGCTGAGGTTTTCAAGTGAGAAGTGCTTCTGAGGTTAAGGCCAATGAGATACAATGGCCATGCAATCAATAATGACAGTCCTGTAAACCTGATATTACAGCTCCAAGTCTCTGGGGACATCCACGCAGGTCCACATATTACTCTTTTATTTATACTACCTTATTTACTCATTGCTCTTACACGTGGTGTAAAACCACAGCTCATTAAATAGCTGTGGGGTTGGATTAAGCTGAACTGCGCCCAGTGGGAGCTGTATGTGTTTTCAAAAGGTGGCATTTAATACCGGCTTATTACGGTATCCAGGGCTTGTCTGGAAGTATTACAGGTTAATATATTTAACCTTTATTTAATTGGCTCAAAATAACTTCCAGAGAATTTTAAGATCTGGACAAGGGACCTTAGTTTGATTGCATAATATGTATTATGAATTAGGGCTGCTTGAGTAGTCCACATTGTCGACAATAGAATTTGTCGCCGACAATCATATTTGTCGACAATAGTCGTAACGTCATCACTCGTGTTTTTCCGGGAATAAGTGGGTCACTCGCCAAAACATCTTCAGTGATTACATGTAAAGTGTGGGGATATTTCCTCTTATTCTTGTCAAAAACACGAGTACCTTGCTCGTTTTGCAAAGCGAACATTACTTTTATTGCATAACATCTGCGATACGCGAGCGTTTAAAACAGAGGCATGATGTCGGACATCTGGAGGGAGGATGCGGTATCAGCCTCGGTAAGAGAGTTGGCGTCTACCTTGCTAGCCAACTGACGAGTGAGACGAAGTTGTGTGAAAAATAAATTTTAACTATCATTTTTTCCAAAATCAGCCAGCTAAACGTTGTCTTAATCATTTTTGGTAAGTTTCAAAGCAGTGTCAATTTGCAATGCCGACAAAAAGTCACTTAAACAAACGCCAACCGCACACACACACACGCACACACACACGCACGCAAACACACACACACACACACAGGCACCAATGTGGCAATATCATAAGATTAAACATACAATCTATTAAACTGCCAACATTTTAAGAATTAATCAAATATAAAAAGTGTACACATTGAGTCTATTAGAGTGGTAAAACTGCCAAGAGTTAATTAATAGTCAATATACCAGTGTGCAGCTTTTCAAACATCACAAAATGCTTTTCTTTTTGAGGAAGTTAGATTTGGGTTTTTGTTTGTTTTCTTTGCTGCTATTTTAACTGTTTTTTTTAATACACAAACAAGGTTAATTGTTTTTATTAGCACTTTGCTTTTCCTTTCTATTAAATGGACACCATTTTACTAGTCATTTAAATTTTACAACAGCTGAATGACCAGCACAGTTACAGTATGAATACATATTTATAAATGAATTACTCATCTTTGTTGTTAGTAAGCACATACCTATAATAACTTAAGCTACATTTAAAAGTTGATGGTAAAATAAGAACTATTAAATATGTGTACGCTTTATTATGTAAGTCGACAAGTCGTTAAGATAATCGCTGACTAGTCGACTATCAAAATAATTGATAATTGTAGCCCTAACATGGATGATTTAATAATTGTTTAATTTATCCTTTAAAATTAAGTTAATCGAGTAAAATTGTTGAACAATACTGCAGCTTTTTGAAGCCATTTAAGGAAAATTGGGTGCACAGCTTGGCTGAAACCTGCAGAGGCAAAGTTATTTCAGTCTCAAATTAACTACTACAGTTTGTAAGCTAAAGAAGATAAAGTGTAGCGTTGGAATTTGGGTTACATCCACAACTTTGACATATAAGCAGGAGTTTAAAACAATTACAAAGACACTCAAGAAATTTAGTCTTAACAAATAACAATTGCTTAATTGGTCAGTATTTCATCCCGTAACCAATCAAGAAATAGAGTGTAAAGTCCATCTTTCATTGCTGCTCTTTTAAGTAAATACTTTGGCAGATATTGTCTCAACCTGATTTACTATAACTATTTCATAGACAATAAACTGAAATGCAGCAGCACATTCACTAACACAAACGTGCACACATTCCCTCGCTGCCTGAAAAAAAAATACGGGCCACCTTGCATGTCTGGTTGATCTAAGGTCTTTTGGTCTTTGTTGTATTTGTGTGAAATATGGTGGATACTATTCACAAATGTATAAGTAAGGCAAATGGATTCTTCTTGTTTATTTTTCCATTTCAACCTTTGTGGTTTTTATATATTACCTGATGACTTACAATCCACAGACACATATTTTTAGGCTATTTGACTCTAGGCAGAATGTAATTAGATGCACAGGTTTTGGATTGAATACAGTAATTACAGTAATCGAGATGAGACGTAACAAACGCATGAATAATGATCTCAGCGTCAGTGGTGGACAAAATAGAACACATTTTAGCGACATTACGGAGATGAAAGAAGGCTGTTTTAATAACACTCTTAAACCTCTAAATGCTTAGTGGCCACATGTGTGGACAGCACCTTTTAGCTCTTATTTCCAAAATTGTGTACACCATTGAAATGGGGTCTTATTGTCACTTATGTGGACACTAATACTGTCATCTGGTGGTATCAGAAGAGTATAACAAACAATGGAATATGGAAAAAAAAAAAGTGTAAAAATAAGAATTAGCATGTCACTAAAGAAGAAGTACACTTTTATGTACTTATGGACTAAGTACATCATATCAGAAGATGATTCTTAGTTTTTATTCTAATTAGGGTTTAATAAGCCCAAATAGTGAAGAGAAATACAAAAAAGCATGTAAACAAACAGCTTTGGCCTTAAGAGGTTGATGTGTGACTCAATTGAGAAAGTTGGGTGGAAGATATTACAAAGATTCTTTACTGAGTTGCTTTGTGTAATTGTTTGGTTGTCAAATGTTAAGGTGGTATTATTAAATAATTGTCAGTGTCTAGCAGGACCGATAATCATTATTTCTGTTTTCTTAGCGTTAAGTTGCAAAAAGTTAGTTGACATCCAGCTTTAGGGGCATGTAGAGTTGGGTGTCATCAGCATAACAGTGAAAGCTAGCACCGTATTTGCGTATGATGTCACCTAACAGCAGCATGTAGATGATGAAGAGTGCAGGGCCAAATTCCGCACGTTATCTTAACATACTCAGAGGTCCCATTGTTATGCTAAACACACTGCTTCCTGTTAGTAAGAAAGGAGTTAAACCAAGAAAAGGCTAAGTCTGATATACCAATATAAGTTTTGATACGTTCTAATAAAAGGTTTTGATCGACGGTATCGAAAGCAGCGCTAAGATCAAATAGCAGCAACATGGATGACTCCTCAGCATCCATACACTGCACAAACTAAAATGTACGTATGATTGAATATCCCAAATAAGGGTACTATTTGTTTATTTTCTGTCTGATAAGATAATTATTCTCACTAAGTAGATTGTATGTTAGTGTTTTACTTGTTTTAAGGGTTTTGGTCCTAACTTATCTCAGTAAGATATTAAAGCTTGTTGCTGAGATTTTATGAACTATATTGAGTAAAACATGCTTGAAACTATAATATCAACTGTTGCAAAGCTGAGTCATCAACACTCACAAGTATAAAACTACTTGTTTAAAGTAATCATTTCTTACTTCAAGCGTATTTTAAGGTTGGTGGTTATGGTGGTATTTGTAGAGCCAAGTTTTTTCTGAGGTGGTACATGGTGAAAAAAGTTTGAGAACCACTGTTTTGGTCCAATTCATGATTACAAAATAAACAGCTATGTTGGCCACTTACGCTATATAATAAAAATACGAGACACCGTTTGTCCCTTGACAGCTCAATATGGAACACATACATTTGTTTCTAAAAACAGGACAATTCAGTTTTTCTAAAGGCAGTTGGTAACCCTCCCCCCACTTGACTTTTATTCCCTTGCACGTCTTCCCTGTCGTCAAGGCCATTATATAAGGAATACCAACAACACCATTTCCACTTTTTTTGCTCTGTTAAATAAAACTTAATCTTAATTTAAAACACATTTTGACTGTCATGCTGTGTTCCTTCAGCCAGCCAGACCACATCATCACTTTCGGGTTTTTTCGCCCGCATGTTATTTTTTTCACAATCTTAAAATACCGTCAATAAATCTTTCCTCATCACATCAGACCAATGAAATTGCCAAACGGGTCATGGTGTACCAAAATAAAATTTTATCATTAAATCGAATGCAAAGACACAATACTTTAGTCAGCCATTTAGCGCGTTGAGGACCTTCATCATGAAGATGCAAGACGAAATGGACACAACGTGCCCCAAATCCACGACCACGCCCCGGTGCTGCCATTTTTTTAACCATCTTGCATAGTGGGATGTGCACCTCCCCAAAAAAATCTAACTTTGCGATGCAGACCAGAAAGGTTGTGACTCAACAGCTTGTAAAGTATAATTTCCTGTGTGAAAATGACTCTTTCAGATCAGCATTTGCTATTAAAAGGACAGTTAAATATTAATGGGTTTCACCTACAATAATTTACCCCTTATTTCTTTCATTACCATAATTTTCTGTCTTAAAAGGAAGCTAACATGCTAAATAGTTGATGAGAGTTGTGGTTGGCACTGCCATATTTATTATTGAAGTCACAAAGTGTATTATTCTTTTCATCATGCCTCAAAACAGCAGGTTTTGAATTTGGGATATGCTCTCCCTTAAAGAGCATGAGAAGGTTGAGGTGGGCGGGGTTAAGGTGGTGGGTAGGGGGGTGGCGGGGTTGTGTATTTGTAGCATCCCGAAAGAGTTAGTGCTGCAAGGGGGACTGTGTATTTGTTCTGTTGGGTTTATGTTGTGTTACGGTGCGGATGTTCTCCCAAAATATGTTTGTCATTCTTGTTTGGTGTGGGTTCATATTTGTAACAGTGTTAAAGTTGTGTGTACGGCCACCCTCAGTGTGACCTGTATGGCTGTTGACCAAGTACGCTTGCATTCACTTGTGTGTGTGAAAAACCGTAGATATCATGTGATTGGGCCGGCACGCAAAGGCAGTTTATTGGCGCTCTGTAATTCTCCCTTCGTCCGTGTGTAGCGATGTAGTACTCCTTTGCGTTGTGTTTTTCCCCAAAAGACGACACCCAGTCATTCTTCCGACTCAAACATGGATTATTCTGGTGAAAACAATCATAGTGAGTCTCCAATCAGCCTTCTTAACATTCATAAATCGTCACGTGGAAGACAACAGACTGACTAACACATTAACACACGACAAAATAATACACAGTACCTGGTGAAAACAATCATAGTGAGTCTCCAATCAGCCTTCTTAACATTCATAAATCTGTACAGAAATAAAACAAAACAAAACTTAACATAAATACTTTTCTTTTAGGCTTACAGCTAGCCTGCTAATGAGTTAGCTGAAAGCTAATTCAGAGAGCGCAACTTACCGTCACGTGGAAGACAACAGACTGACGACACACATGTGTCTCAGCCTGGAAGTCTGCTGTGACATGTGACGTTCAATGACCATAAAAATGTAGGAAATGACAGTACTAAACTTAGAATAATAAAAATTGCGAAATAAAGAGTCACATTACATAATGTCTGAATGTAATAAATTATATAAAATGACATTAAAATAAAATGACATTAAAACAAAAACAGTAGTAAGACAGTAAGCAATTGAGATCATAAATTACCTCTGTTACACGTGTACCACTTCTTACAGCAGCGTTTTAAAAAGTCATACATTTTACTTGTTGAAACCGATACCAATAATTGCCAATATCACATTTTAGAGCATTTATCGGCCGATGATATCGGCTGTCCGAATAATATCGGAAATCTCTAGTAATTTACATTACAAAAATTCCTAATTATCTAATATTTGCTAACATGTAGTCCCCATTTTTTAAGTAAACTCAGTTATGATACACAACAAGCACGTTCCTTTAAAAAATTTGACCAAAGAATATTCAAAACATTTTTTTAAATAATACACAAGAAACAATGGCAAAAACATTTCACGTACATAGGTAAAATACACCTGCTAATAATCATATTTTAAACCTAGAATATCATGGAAATTGACGTAAATGTGAGTGATATAATGTCATTGTGAGTAGCATAAATATTTGTTTGGGAAAATAGCTGTCATTTATCCCCGACACACTCAACCACCATGTCCTAAACTAAACGATGTCGAGTCTGTTGCTTGAAACTGGGACTAAACCACGACGCTAAAGTGAGCAGGAACAATCCATACACCCACAACACATCTCATCTGCTTGTGTTGTTGTGAACACCACCACCAATGTAAGATCAATGTACAAACAAGGCAGCAGTTGCAACCTGAGAGGCACTCCCTCTTTTTTTTTTTTTTAACAGCCCCAAGTAAGTCGCCTCTTTACTTGTCAAGCTGAGCACACTTCATGTTCACACAATGATAGGTTTGAAAAAAGTACTTTGCACAAGCATAATACCTAAAGCACTTATTTGATACATTTACACAATTATTATGCTTTGACATAAAATACTGGTCAAAGTTGTCCGAATATTTATTGCACCAATAAATGTGAGAATTCTAGCTGACGTTTAATTAAATTGTATTTGGCACAAAAAGCACATACTCTATGGTAATAAAGTGTAAGAACAAAGTGTGAAAGGTAAAAAAAAAAAAAAAAAAACTCAATTAAAACATAAAAACTGAATTTTACTGTTTTTTAATTGCTATTGTTATTTAAGTTTATTGTTATTGCTATTATTACTGTGATATTACTATTATTATTATTCTACTTGTTGCGGTTTATTTGTTACTAATTTATGTAAAGTTGAGTTTTGGTGGTACAATTAATACTCAGGTTTGAAAATTAATGAATCATTGTGTAATTAATCTTGATTACAATAGCTGTCAAAATAATGGCAATAATTATTCATTCCATAATCGTCCAGTCCTTGTATCATACATTGCCTTGGAGGCAGACCAAACAACTTTATTTTGGAGGAAGGATGAAGGAAAGCAAGATTGTGAATAAGCGGTAGAAAATGGATATATATATATATATATAATGTATGTATGTATGTGTGTATATGTGTGTGTGTGTGTATATTTATGTGTGTATATATATATATATATATATATATATATATATATATATATATATATATATATACATATATATATATATATACATAAATACATACATACATATATATATATATGTGTGTGTATGTTTATATATATATGTGCGTATGTATATATATGCATATATATGTATGTATATATATATATATGTGTGTGTATGTTTATATATATATGTGCGTATGTATATATATATGCATATATATGTATGTATATATATGTATGTATATGTGTGTATATAGATATATATATATATATATATGTATGTATGTATGTATATATATGTATGTATATATATGTATATATATGTATGTATATATGTATGTATATATGTATATATATATATATATATATATATATATATATATATATATATATATATATATGTATGTATGTATATATATATATATATATATATATATATATATATATATATATATATATATATATATATATATATATATATATATATATATATCTCAACGCCACTGTTTAATCTTACATTTTCGGGACTTATGCAGATCCCAAATACAAAACAGCAGGTTCCAATAGAAAAGAAACATCGGTTTTACACAATAGAGCCTTTAATTTCTGGGGGGGGCTTAACTTGGGCTAAGCAGATCTCTGATGGAGCTCTAACACCCGCCGTCTGCGGTCACTGTGTGTCTATCAGCCACTGAGTGTTTGTCATAAAGCGACTTTAGGAACCAGATCATGTATGTATTAAATCTCATGGTGTGTATTCACAGAATAAAAGTTTGTGTCACGTGGTGTGTCACAACCACTGGCTCGTTAGTGGCTGTAACATTAAGGGAGACCACACCGATTTGTACATTTTAGCCAACAGATCTTTTATTTTACAACATGTATCAGTGATCAGTAATGTGAATTAACCAAGGAATGTATCAGTAAATGAGTGTTGTCCCAAAAGGGTGCAAGTGTGGTGCTAATCCCGGCCGTCGTTGCCGTGACCATACGGTCACCAAACGAATGTGCCTGTGGGACGAGAGAGAGCGCGAGCATGCTGATGGGAGGCCTTTTATAGGCCGCCCAATCAGCAGCCCTCTGAGATGTTGCACGTCTTCACAGACCAGCTCCACCTGCGGGTCGGAGGACCAAAGTGCCCCAAACACTAACCGGCAGAGCCGGGCATGACATCCCCCCCCTTAAAAACAGAGACCCGTGTTAACTGGGTCTCTGAAGCACCATCAAAAAATAAAAAACAAAATCTACAGTAGCCCCAGTAGCTATATTCTAGTCCCACTGACGCACCTCCCCTCCACCCCAGACCAACCAGAACCCAAACCATCCCAAACACCCTCCTTCCCCTCCGACCCTCCCTGCACCCAGCAAATCCTGGTACCCGGACAGCGACCTTTAAGGGAAACAGAGAAAAACCGCAGGTTAGGAGTGAATGGAGATGATTAGACCTCCTGGTCCAAAGCCCGAGAGAGCGCATCAGCCATTACATTTTTCATTCCGCGAATATGGCGGATCAACAGGTGGAATGGCTGCAGAAACAGTGCCCAGCGCAACAGGCGCTGGTTGGTGGACCCTTTGAAAGACTGCAGAAAAGTGAGAGGGTTGTGATCTGAGTAGACCACAATTGGATGGAGACCCCCTCCCACATAGACTTCAAAGTGTTGCAATGCCCAAATCAATGCTAATGCTTCCTTTTCAATCACTGAATAATTAAATTGGTATTTGTTGAATTTTTTTGAAAAATAGCAAACCGGTCTGGCTACTCCATCATCATCAGCCTGCAGGAGGACCGCACCTGCTCCCACCTGGCTTGCATCCACCTGCAGCTGGAATGGCGGATCCAGTTTGGGTGCAGCCAGGACCGGAGCTGATGTTTACAAAAGCTTTGCATTCTGGAAAGCCTGCTGACACTCCTCCGACCAAATGAATTTGGCGCCACCCTTCAACAAATTGGTCAGAGGAGATACAACAGTTGAAAAATTGCAGCAAAAATTGCGGTAGTACCCGATCATACCCAATAAGCGCATAAGTTCTTTCTTCGTCGCCGGCACAGGGAAATTATCAATAGCTGCCACCTTTGCGTTAACGGGCCGCACCATCCCCTGGCCGACTACTTTACCCAAATAGACGACTGTGGCACGCGCAAACTCGCATTTCGCTAAATTTACTGTGAGGTTTGCTGCCACCAACCTCTGGAAAAGCGCTCGAATGCGAGCCAAATGTTCGTCCCAACTGTCTGAATGACAAACGGCGTCGTCCAAATAAACCGCGCACCCCTGCAGCCCCCCAACGACCCTATTCATGAGCCGTTGGAAGGTTGCAGGAGCATTCCGCAAACCGAAGCTCATTCGAGTATACGAGTACAAACCGGAAGAGGTAATGAATGCAGATATCTCCTGCGCTCTCTGCGTCAAAGGCACTTGATAGTAACCTTTCAATAAATCAAATTTGCTGACATAACGAGCACTCCCAACCTGATCCACACAGTCCTCGATACGTGGCAATGGAAAAGAATCTGGTCTAGTCACAGCATTTACTTTCCTATAATCCGTACAGAATCTATAGGTGTTATCTGACTTTTTCACCAGTAGACATGGCGATGGCCAACTGGAGTAAGATGGCTTGGCGAGACCATGATCAAGCAGATACTGCACACTGTCCTCCATACTCTTCTGTTTATCGGGAGCCACTCGATAAAATCTTTGTCGTATTGGGCGGGCACCCTGTGTGTCAATGTCATGTTCAATTAGTGTGGTACAGGTTGGAGTGTCGGAAAACAAAGGCAAAAACTCAAAAATCAAATCCGACAACTGTTTACGCTGTACCTCACTTAAATGACCGAGGAGACTATCTAGCTCCTTTAACTGCTGAGTATTATCCAAGCGCCCGTGTAACACTGAATCATCAGGTGCGCGCACTTCATCCCAAGCTGCCACCTCCGGCCAGTTGAGCGGTTCCCCAACCCCAACGGCTAGACCCACTGGACTCGCAGCAATCCCACCCGCCTTGTCGGAACCTGCAGAGTGGTAAGGCTTGAGTAAATTCACATGACACAGTTGCTGTGATCGTTTACGATCAGGAGTTGACAGTAAATAATTGAGATCTGACACTTGGCTCATAACCGTAAATGGACCAGAGTATTTTGCTGTAAATGGTGACCCCGGAATGGGCAGCAAAGCTAAAACTTGATCACCTGGATTGAAAACTCTGATCTTCGCTTTACGGTCATAACGCAGCTTCATTTTCACCTGAGCTTTAGTCAAATGCTCGGTTGCCTCTTTCCATGCAAGCAACAGCCTACGACGAAAACCATCTACATACTCAGTGAAACTGACGGGAGTGTTCTGCAGATCCAGATTGGCATTTAAAAGAGACAGTGAGGTCCGGACTTTGTGGCCAAAGACTAGGTCATTTGGACTAAAACCAGTGCTTTCTTGAACTACACCACGCGCAGACAACAAGAGCCATGGCAACGCCTCCTCCCAATCTCTCCGCATCTCAACACAGTAAGCGCGCAAGAGAGACTTCAACGTGGCATGCCAGCGCTCCAATGCCCCCTGACTCTGTGCGTGATACGCGCTGCTCAAATTGTGCTTCACCTGCATCGACTTCAACGCTGCAGCAAATGTTCTGGAGGCAAAGTTAGACCCTCTGTCGCTCTGAATTACCTTTGGAATGCCAAAGACAGAAATGAATTTAGACAAACATTTCAATATTGACCTTGTGGTAATTGTTTTCAAGGCATACGCTGCTGGATACCGAGTGGCCTGGCACATGATGGTAAAGAGGTACACACAACCAGATTTCGAAGGGGGTAGTGGACCTACACAATCAATAATGAGATGCTCAAATAGTGTGCCAACAGACGGAATAGGTTGAAGTGGTGCAGGTTTAATGGGAGTACTCTGTTTCGCAACCTGGCAAACATGACATGCTTTGACAAATCTAGATACATGGCGTTTCATCCGTGGCCAGTAAAAATGTTCCAAAAGACGTCGGTAGGTTTTCTTAACTCCAAAATGCCCAGACTCTGCTCCATGGGCTGT
Organism: Nerophis ophidion; assembly: GCF_033978795.1. Taxonomy (NCBI): domain Eukaryota; kingdom Metazoa; phylum Chordata; class Actinopteri; order Syngnathiformes; family Syngnathidae; genus Nerophis; species Nerophis ophidion. Next base: position 28,215,222 of record NC_084619.1, read on the forward strand.
TCTCAAAATCAAATCACGGTATTTGTCAGGTACCATCACTTGAATCACCTGACCTGCCACTTCAGGATCAAAACCTGGCAACCACGTATGCAGCAAAACGCCATTCTGAATGAAGTAACCCATTGTTGGATCAGTAGAAGCTAAGGCAAAATATTTCTCAAAGCTCTGATCATTCTTTGGTGCCTCAATTAAATCTTGACATGACAGAGGTTCGGGCAGCTCAGGAACAAAAATAGGCACAGATTTGGACACATCCGACGATTGCGCCTGCGTGCGAGACATTGCCCTATCACAGCACAAGCAGTAAACACTTCTGGGAATTCTTGACAACACGCGTCTGGCTCCTCTACAGATAGCGGTACAGGTGTAACAACTGGAGGTGGAGAAACTAAACACCCACCCAAATTGTTCCCCAGAATTACATGGATATCCTGCATAGGCAGAGACGGTCTCACAGCAATAGTCACCTCCCCATTCACAAATCCTGAACACAAGTGAATTTTGTGCAACGGTACAGAAAATGACTGCATGCCTATTCCTCTAATCAAAATACATTTCCCAGTGTCAGATGCTGTGGAAAATGGCAAAACTGCTCCAGAAATGAAACTCTCAGATGCCCCAGTGTCTCTTAAGATTTTAACTGGAACTTTTTGTGTCTCTCCAACCAATGACACCCAGCCATCACTAATGAATGGAGCGAAATCAGACGCAGCTGACTCTACTGATTTCGTCTGCTCGTCTGACACAGATGCACCATCTTCAATCACTTGCTCACAATGAACTTCCAAACGAGGTAACGGTGTTAGATCAGAGACGCCAAAATCAACTGGATGCACAACAGAAACACACCCAGCTACCTTGGCATTAGATTTACGGCCTTTCAACAGCGGGCAGTCCTTTTTCCAATGTCCCTCCTGCAAACAGTAATGACATTTATCCGTCGGGCTTGGGCGAGATTTGCTACTTCCATTATCAAATTTAGGAACATTACTGGAATTGCCATAATTGGATCGATTTGAACTACGACCATAACGAGGAGGAGAACGTTGTGGAGGAGAACGAGCAGGATCATAACGTTGGTGGCTATTATACCGTGGAGGACTGCTGTAAGGCTTACGTTTATGAGTCAACACAAAGGTATCAGCAAGCGAGGCTGCCTCCTCCACTGACTTTGCCTTTTGCTCATTAATGTAGGTTGCAATTCGATCTGGTACAATGTTCTTAAACTGCTCCAAAATCAACAAATCACGCAAATTTTCGTAAGTTGAGACAGACTCTGAAGTGAGCCACCGGTTAAAATAAGTACTCAACTCTCTTGCCACTTCAGCATGGGTCTGATTATCACGTTTACGCCAGTTTCTGAAACGTTGTCTGTAAGCTTCTGGATTCAGTTCATAACATTTCAAGACCGCTTTTTTCACCTCAGCATACTTGTGCCTATCAACAGGTGTTAATGCCAAGTATGCCTCCCGTGCGCGTCCTACTAGTACAGTTTGCAAAAGCACCGTTCTATCCTCTTCACTCCACTTTTTGTCAGAGGCCATCTGTTCAAACAGTGAGAAAAACACGTCTGGGTCACGTTCGTCAAACTTTGGAACATACTTTACCATGCTATCCATACTTGACCCGGACAGATTTCCACTAATCTTACCTTCTGACATTAGTTTCAAACGATCCTGTTCAATTTTAATTTTCTCAAGCTGTACTGTAAGGTCCATTTCACCTTTTTTCAAATCCATTTCTTTTTCAAATTTGAGTCTCTCCATATCTGCTTGCTGTTGCAATTCTCGTTCTAATTTGATTTTTTCCAGTTCAAAAAGACGTTCTTTCTCCTTAGCCTGTTGCGTCCACTCAAATTCAAGTGCCTTCATCTCTCTTTGTTGCTCAAAAGTCAGTATGCCTACCCTCTCTGACTGCATAGGCTCTGACATACCCTTCACATGAGCGTCACCACCTTTTCCTGAAGGCAAAATGCTCTGCTCACACAAAAACTCGTGAATGGAGTCACGCAAGGGTCCCTTCTTACCAGTTCTAATGGCTGATGACAATTCCATGCCATACTTTTCTGCCAATTGCAACAACTGTTCCTTATTAAGGGCAAACAACAATTTCTCAGATGGTGCTTCCACAAAAGCCTCCATCCTGCTCAACCCAGGCCGTCAGTACCAATCTGGCTACTGTACCAAACCAACAATGAAACTACTGAAAAAACAACCCAACCAAAAACTAGCTCTAATTACGCTAGGCTCTCTCTCTCCAACCAATCCAACCAGATCTCTAAAACATTACAGTTATGTTAACACAGCAAACTAACCTCGGAGCATCCCCCGAAACATTTTCCCCCCACTAGACTAATCTATTTTCACACAGAGCCCGAGGACGAGGATCATTTACTCACCAATACCTGTGGAGACGTACCATCCCGACAAAGCCGATTCAGCCGTTTCTCCAAGGCGGTGCCCTCGCCCAGGCTCTGTGACAGCAGGAACCTAGAACCCGTACTAGATGGGGATAAAGGCGACAGCTCCTAAGAGGCTGAATGCAATGCTACAAACTGCAATGAAACTAAACCAAGATGGCTGGAACAAACAATTCAGTGTCTACCTACACTTGCACGGTCAAACAAAGCCTCAAAAGTACAAATCAGTAGATCCCCCAATTAACTAACTGATAACGGACCCAACTGACTATCAGCAGTTCACAATTAGTAACTCAGCTCTACTCACCTTCCTACGCTCCAAAAGCCAGTAGAAGGAATACTCAATACAAAGAGCTCTACGCACCTTCCTACGCTGCCATAGCCAGCAGAAGGAATTACCATAGCCTAAAGTTACTACCAAAGATCGGACGAGCCCCCATATGTCACAACCACTGGCTCGTTAGTGGCTGTAACATTAAGGGAGACCACACCGATTTGTACATTTTAGCCAACAGATCTTTTATTTTACAACATGTATCAGTGATCAGTAATGTGAATTAACCAAGGAATGTATCAGTAAATGAGTGTTGTCCCAAAAGGGTGCAAGTGTGGTGCTAATCCCGGCCGTCGTTGCCGTGACCATACGGTCACCAAACGAATGTGCCTGTGGGACGAGAGAGAGCGCGAGCATGCTGATGGGAGGCCTTTTATAGGCCGCCCAATCAGCAGCCCTCTGAGATGTTGCACGTCTTCACAGACCAGCTCCACCTGCGGGTCGGAGGACCAAAGTGCCCCAAACACTAACCGGCAGAGCCGGGCATGACAGGTGTTACCTGTATTCGGTGTGGTAGAGAGGACAGAGTGAAGCTAGGTCGCCATAGTTATTGTTGGCCACTTAACACAGGTTTCTATTTAAGGCTTGGGGGCCACAACTCAAAATGGCACTTGATCTTTCATGAAAAAGTGTAATGCATGAAAAAGCATTTTTTCCGTACTATAAGGTATACTTAAATTTTTTTTTTTCCCGGTGCGCCTAATGTACGGAATAATTCTGGTTTTGCTTGCCAACCTCGAAGCAATTTTATTTGGTAAATGGTGTAATGAAGTGTGATAAGATGAACAACACCAACATTTTATATGTTCCATTGAAAATATAGAACATTACACACAGCGCTCAAAAACGATCAAAATGTTTTAGTATGACTTTGCTAAGCTATGAAGCCGCACCACTTGATGTGCTTCAACATACGAGTATTAATATGGTGTGTGTGTAAGGTAGGACATAGTATCTGGCGTTTTGTTTCACGATATTATTGAAAGCCAACTTGTCTTACTTTCTGCTACCTGCGGATCTGTATTTGGGATGTGCATAAATCATTAAAAAGTGTGTGCTTCCGCCTTTGTAGTCCGTGGTGAGACCGTAGTCGATAAGCTTCATCTTTTTCTCAATTTTCTTGTTATGTGACAATCATCCTCCGCTGCTGCCATTTCTAATATAACATTGTGCAAAGTTTTTACTTATAGTATATCTGTCAGTAAACTCGCCATGAAAGCGTTAAAACATACGAGTATAGTGAGTTTACATTTTTCACCCAAGGAAGTTTAGGTATTAGAGAGTTCCAGTTGGACGTTTTTTCACGAGACACATTTCCGGTGTTGTTGTTCTGGATGAGGAGATGCTGCTCCCTTATTGATTTAAGTAAAGTCTGAATGTCATTAAAACAGTTAGCTTCATCTTTTGACACTTCTTCCACTCCCGTCCTTGCACACTACACCGCTACAACAAAGATGACGAGGAGAAGACACTGCCAAAGGTGAGCCACGTAAATAATACTGCCCACAAAACGGAGCATCCGTAAGCGACTGTCACAAAGCGGCTTGAAGATGATCTGTAAAACAATCTATGCAACATTTTGACCAAAGTACCACCATTACATGTTTTGTAGACTACAAGGAAGTGTTTTCAATTTAGAAAAAAATAAATTAAAAAATGCTGCGATGAGGTGGCGACTTGTCCAGGGTGTACCCCGCCTACCGCTCCAAAGCAGCTGAGATAGGCTCTAGCAACCCCAAAAGGGACAAACGGTAGAAAATGGATGGATGGATTAATAATAATATGACTCCCTTAATGCGCCATATAATCCGGTGCGCTTTATATATGAAAATAGATAAAAAATAGTCCATTCATTGGCAGTGCGTTTTATAATCCGATATGCCCTATGGTCCGTAAAATACGGTACAAGCTTTTTGCCATTTCTCTTTTGTAACTATATCACTTTTCAAATCAAAATCTACACAAGCTTATGCAAAACATCCGCTTGTCCCTTTGACTTCTGATTTCAAAGCAAATTTTCCATCTGTTTGTTGGTAAACAATGCTATTAATCAAATCAATGGGCAATTGCGTAATCAGTATTTTGTGGGCTTTCTTTGTGATTTGGCAGCCTAAAATGCTTGATTTTGCTGCAGCATTTTCAAAGAGTTGGGTAAAAATTAGCCTTGGTGTCTGGAACAAATTCGGTTAGCGAAAATTTCGATATAATGTGCAGGGAATTGGCGGGGATCGGTCAAAGTTGCGGGGTTGCTAATAATTTGCGTAAATTGGCGTGATCCCAACATGGCAAAATCCTGAAAGGAACTGATTGTTATCATTAAGCGGCCCTAGGATTACTTTGACGCCCCTGCTTTAGATGCTAAATCTACATGCTGTCTGTAGACAAATCCATCAAGTTTATTATTGTGTGAATTGTAAATCTGCTGTTTCATTAAAACATTCACAATGTTGCATTCAGGAACTGTGTGTTTTACTGGCAAAGCACGTAGCGCGTAAGACAAGTACCAAACCCATCTTTTTACTTTCAAACAACAGGCTGTCTTTGCAGTTGCTACAGGGACAATGCTTATTCTAGCTAAGACCAGAAATTAGAACAGATTTAAACATGTCAATGAAGCAAATGTGAGTAAGAGATTGCCGTGAAAAGCTGTCGTGGATGAAGGAGGTGAGCAGAAGATGAGTACCAACTCCGTCAGAAAAGGAGGGAAGTGAAGAATTAATAAATGGTGACAGTAGTCACTGTAGTGGGGAGCAGCTTGCATCAGCAATAACTCTGCTGTTTAGTCCCTTACTACACAATTGAATTGCCGCATGCATAAATGAGTGAGTGGTACATCCCAGCGTGTTCTAACAGCGCTTTTACACCAGTCACTTACCTGCCTGTAGTCTATCTAATTAGATTTACCTGTGCTCAGGAACAGTAGATAACATAAACATATTTATATCAGTAAATGATGAAGTGAAATCAGAGCTGATTTGGTAATGGTTATCTATCCAATAACATCAGGTACCAAAACATATATATTTGAATCCTACATACTGTATAATTCAGTCATAACTGTGTTCTGTATTAACAGTATGTTTGAAATAAACTGGAAAATAGCCACTATTAGCAAACAGTTACTGTTGTTGGCCGCTTGGATTCCTTTATATTGTGTCCTTGACCAAGCCTTACTTGATATCAACGTCGTTGTCAGCAATCACTCAAAACGAGTATGATTGTCCTCCTGTTAGTGGGATTGCTTTCAGGAGAATGCCTGTGCGTGGAATCTTTTAAAGTGGGGAGACTGGTGCAGAGATAGCCACCACACTGTCCTTGGCAAAGAGAATGCCAGGTTCCAATGGCATGGAGACCAAGACAATTGGGGGCCCATCTTTGCTGCAGCCTCCTTTGGCCTTTGTGACCGTTGTGGAGCTTCTATGCAACCATAATCCGCCCACTCCGCCGTTGAGGTCTTTTTCGACGAGGGAGACGCGCAGACTCCAATGTCTCTTCTTTGCTGTGGGGAGCTGTATCCAGTGGTAAGGAAAACCCGGGACTACCGGCACCTCCTCACAGCTGCAGGAGGCTGCCGGAGCTCCAGTCTGTCGGAGGACCGCCTATGGTGCGCCTACCTGCACTTGCTTTTCTCTGTGTGTGCTACCCTAGCCTTTTGTTTTCCCAAACTAACCCACAAGGCAGCGGGGCATGTCAACGTAGTCTATCTATGAATGTATATATTTAAAATTACCGTAGGGCTGTGCCCTAGTGTGTGAATGTGAGTGCGAGTGTTGTCTGTCTATCTGTGTTGGCCCTGCGATGAGGTGGTGACTTGTCCAGGGTGTACCCCGCCTTCCGCCCGATTGTAGCTGAGATAGGCGCCAGCGCCCCCCGCGGCCCCAAAAGGGAATAAGCGGTAGTAAATGGATGGATGGATGGATGTGCCGATCGATTAGCTACCAATCATTGTCAGCCAATTTTCATGAAAAAGTATGTGATCGACATTGTCAGTTTATGCTGATCTCCTAATTTTTGTCCCCCGGCTGACTTTTTTGACCCAAAATTATACTTAGACCAAATAAAACAATTTATTGATTTAAGTTTTTGAGATAGGCTCCAGCACCCTATGCAACCCCAAAAGGGACAAGCGGTAGAAAATGGATGAATGGAAGTTTTTGAGCTGCAGTACATTTAGAACTATATTTAGACTTATTATGTTGGGTAATTTATAAAACTAACATCAAAACAACCACAATTTCTATATCACAGCCGCACAGGTCCTGGGTACCCAATTAACACCTGTTGTTTAGTTGTCCATGCTCTCTCAATATACGGCTCTGGCTCTCCCAAAGCCCCCTGAGCAAGTGTGTAAACTAACACGCAACATGCAAGCGAACCGCTAAGTTTGCTTGAAACAACACTATGAAATAAGAGCTTTGTAAAGATTGAAAAGTGCACACGGAAGCATGTTGTAGGAGAAAGTAAGCAGCCACAGTATTAAGAGGAAATCAACAAGTATATTAATAAAAGTCTGGAGCAGGGTAACACAAACTACTGACTGGCCCGCCAGCGTCCACAGTCCGGCCCGTGGGACATGGCAAATATAAAATATATATTAACATGTATATATACATTTTTTGGGGGGGAAATCTGTCCTATTCAGCCGCTTAGGCAAATTGTGTTGTTAACGTAGATGCCTATATCTGCAGGACATATTCCATCCATCCATGTTCTACTGCTTGTCCCTTTTGAGGTCGCGGAGGGTCGCGAGAGCGTATCTCACCTGCATTCAGGCGGAAGGCGTTGTACACCCTGGACAAGTCGCCACCTCATCGCAGGGCCAACACAGATAGACGGACAACATTCCCACTCACATTCACACACTAGGGCCAATTTAGTGTTGCCAATCAACCTATCCCCAGCTGCATGATTTTGGAGGTGGGGGAAAGCCGGAGTACCCGGAAGAAACCCACGCAGTCACAGGGAGAACATGCAAACACCACACAGAAAGATCGCGAGCCTGGTATGGAACCAAGGACTACTCAGGACTTTCGTATTGTGAGGCAAATGCACTAACCCCTCTTCCACCGTGCTGCCCGCAGGACATATTGACTACATTAAATGTTGGGATCGGACCTGAGCAGGAGGGGATAAAAAGGATGGCATCTGTTGGTGTGTGGGCATTGTCACAGTCAGTACACGATACTTAAGAGAAGAGTGGATCGATCCTTAAATTGATAGGGTTAATACCACGCGTAGTATGATAATTACTAGTGATTGGGTCTTGATCTTTTTCTCAAAATAATTTTTTTTTTTTTTAATTGTTTGCAAACACTGGAGATGATTCTCTAGACAAAGAAGGACTTTGAAGAAAAAAACTAAGAATATAAAACAGTAGTAGATAGTAATTTCTACTTTAGTTTGTTATTGCGTAGCCTACTATTGACTTTGTCTTGTTTAAACAATCGAATGTAAGAAAAGTGAAATTGGAACTACTTTGAATATTGTGTTGATATTGTTACACGGTGGAAGAGGGGTTAGTGCGTCTGCCTCACAATGAGGGGTTAGTGCGTCTGCCTCACAATAAGAAGTTCCTGCAGTCCTGGTTTCAAATCCAGGCTTGGGATCTTTCTGTGTGGAGTTTGCATGTTCTCTCCGTGAATGCGTGGGTTCCCTCCGGGTACTCCGGCTTCCTCCCACTTCCAAAGACATGCACCTGGGGATAGGTTGATTGGCAACACTAAATTGGCCCTAGTGTGTGAATGTGAGTGTGAATGTTGTCTGTCTATCTGTGTTGGCCCTGCGATGAGGTGGCGACTTGTCCAGGGTGTACCCTGCCTTCCGCCCGATTGTAGCTGAGATAGGCGCCAGCGCCCCCCGCGACCCCGAAAGGGAATAAGCGGTAGTAAATGGATGGATGGATGGATTGTTACACTGTCAATTGCACTCATCATAAATACATTTAAAAATGTACAGCTACAGGAATCATGGTGTTTTATTACACTTAAAATACTTTGTTGGTGTTTACAAAACATGTAGCCTAATGGTGGTTCTTAGGTCAATATTTTGCATAAATTATATTTTACAGACCGTCTTCAAACCGCTTTAGGACCATCTGCATCAGCAAGCGCTGTTTTATTTACTTGCCTCAACTTTGAAAGTGTCTTCTCTCTGCCTTGTTGGTTTTAGCGCTTCCATATCCATAGAGGAAAAAAGTTAGAATTATACTCTACTTTGTATAGGAAACGGCAGCATCGGATGATGCATGCTCATGCAAACTCTGGAACGATTGCCCTCTTCGTTTGAGACAGGCCCCTTCTTTGTCTACTTTTAAGACACTTCTTCAAAACCCATTTTTACTAATGGCCTTTAACCCAGCATGAGACTTATAACTATTTAAACTGTTTTTCACTTTTTTTCAACTGCCTTTTATCTAACAAATTGCTCTTAAGATACTTCGTATCTGCCCTTTTTTCTTTATTTTACCTCTGATTTAAAATATGTATTGTAGTCGGTCTTTGCATTTACTTCTTTGCTTTTTATACTTTTACTTGTTTGGAGTGCAAGGCCCTTTTTTTTCAACTGTGGTTGTTTTTAAAGGGATTTATAAATAAAGTTGGTATGGTATGGTATGCCATGCCTGCTTCACAAGAAGAAGGAGCTTATTGTCTTCAGCGTCAGACTGCAGTGGCGGTCTTGCACAAAACTATTTGGATAAAACTTTGCCATACATGGAAATATCAGCTGGCGTCATACTTGAAAACAAATGTGTAAATTCCAAACGGATGGTTTGGAAGAAGTATGAGGGAAGGCAAGGTTGGTGTATGAATATCATCCACCATTCTTTCATAGTTTGATTTCAAATTTTCTAATTTTTATTTAAAATTTTATTTTAGTAAGAAAAGTTGTTTTTGCACAATAGGTCCCCTTTAATACATGGCTGCACAAAACCCTATCAGAACCTCCCCAAATTATATTATTCTTCTGGATTGCTTTAACACACAATCAGCTTAAAATACCATAGATCTGAGGAGTCATTTCGTCAGTTGTTCAGATAGCACCAGCAAATATTCACTGCAGCTATACATATCGAAAGTCTGCTTTGTCTGTCAGCCTTTTCCTACAAAGCCATCAAAGAACACTGATTTTCACAAAATTCTCAAAGGCAGTCACAGACTGGCTTTTAGACCACCAGTTCTGCTCAAACTAAATAGTAACAGACAGATATTTGAGAGTGCCACCTAATCTAATAACACAAACTTGTCTATGGATGCAGTAACATTGGGGTATACACTTTAGCTATATGATGATTCCCTTGTGGGTACAATCTGATGGCTGCCACACTGTATGTTGTGTTGTATGGATCTTTAAAAAAACTGTGGCAATTTATATATTTTTCCACTTTAAATCATGCTGCTATAATACTGTAACTTGATGACATTGCACATTGGTTTGATACTAGCACTTTTTACATATACATTGCACTTGTGTTTTAAAATTGTTTTTATTATATATTTAAATCCCAAATATGTATTTGAATTCTTCTTGTGCAATTTTAATTGTGGAAACTATATGCACCTTAAAGGACTGCAGATGGAATTTATATATATATATATATATATATATATATATATATATATATATATATATATATATATATATATATATATATCTCCATCCATCCATTTTCTACCGCTTATTCCCTTTGCGGTCGCGGGAAGCGCTGGTGCCTATCTCAGCTACAATCGGGCGGAAGGCGGTGTACACCCTGGACAAGTCGCCATCTCATCGCAGGGCCAACACAGATAGACAAACAACATTCACACTCACATTCACACACTAGAGACCATTGTTGCCAATCAACCTATCCCCAGGTGCATGTCTTTGGAAGTGGTAGGAAGGAACCCACGCAGAAAGATCCCGAGCCCGGGATTGAACCCTGACTACTCAGGACCTTCGTATTGTGAGGCAGACGCACTAACCCCTCTGCCCCCGTGAAGCCCTATATATATATATATATATATATATATATATATATATATATATATATATATATATATATACACACATATATGAAATATTACCAAAAAAAATCAAATAAAGCTGCAAAACTTTTTCATGAAATATAATTTCAATGAACACATATGTCCATATGTGTTCATTGAAATTATATTTCAATCTATTGTAGTTATTATTTGGGCAGCAGTGGCTCCGTTGTAGATCAGGTTGTCCAGAAACCATAGTTTGGCACTGGGCAAGAGACTCCACCCACCTTGCTCCTAGGGCCACTCACAATAGTATAAATTTGACTGAATGTTTGTGGTCATAGTCAGTGAAACATTCGGCGCACATTGGTAGGCACATTTCCTCCTTTCAATGTAGCTAAACATCGTAATGTGTGAATAAGTAATGGTTTTTAGTGTTAAGTGCTTTAGGGCCCAGGAAAAAAGATGCTACATAAAGCAAATCCATTTTTATTATTACTGCCAATAGTAGGTTATGTGATGGCCAGGGTTTGTCTGTCTGTTAGTCAGTTAGTTATTTCGCAACATAACTCAGAAAGTTATGCCCAGATTTTGATGAAACTTTAATGAAATGTCCGAAACGGGATAAGAAAGAAGTGCTTAGATTTTTAAGGGTGATCTGGATCATTTCCATAATGATACCTCTGTTTATGTTATGAGGCTCAACTTCTCTATGTGTGTATATTCTCTGCCTCCACCCACCTAGACAAAGATAGTTTATTATTGACAAGAGGGTTCACTGCGCTTATTTCATTATGTTAAAAAGCTACTGGCACATTTTGATGAAACTTTCAAGAAATGTGAGAAATTATATGAGAAACAAGCGAATACATTTCTCTTGTTGAAATCAGAACTTATGTTTACTATTGGGAAGTAGGTATTTGAATATTTTCATTGTCATACCAGCACACGAGACAGGCTGAGTCTGCCTTTTCTGAGTTCTTTTTTTTTTGTTATTATTAGGAGCATATATTGTTAACCGGCATTCACCACGTGACTGCGCAATATGTTCCATCTTTCTTATTCACGTCTGAATGTTTGCTGTTTTTTCTGGATTGAATCCTCCACAATAATATTTAAAAGGACCACAACAAATATACAGCTAGCAGCAACACAAAGGAGCATTGCATTGTATTGCCCGTCACACATTTTTGTACTTAAACGAATCCCTGTATTTACCATCAGATAAGTAGAAGGAAACAGCTTGTTGCACTATGCATTCAAGAGCTACCATCATCTGAAACAAGTGAGGGTCATTGGGGACGAGAGGAATTTAGAAAGATAACCCTTCAAAATTAAATTGCCACTATTTGAGATTGGTCAGCATTGCAAGGCCGTACAATGACAGTTTTCCATTGTAGCGGGGAAAATAGAGGCAGGTGGGAAACTGACATATTTAAGGCCTTCAAAATCTGCCAGAAAGGCCAAATAACATGTCAGACTAGGGCCAATGGACACTTTAAAAAACATGCTCTTTAAACATGAAAAGAAAAAGTGGAGCAAGGTATTTGTGCGTGTGTGGTCAGAAATGTGCCCTCTGTTGACAACACACAACTGCAAATGACAAGAATTTCTGTTGTCTGTGCAGCCTCCTCTGGCGCGACATAAAATCTTGTAATTAAATCACAACGTAATCTTTCAGTTAAATAAACCAAGCCGAACTCAGTAAAATAAACCACACTATTTGGCTCATAGAGGAAAATGTTTTAAGATAAGAGGGTTGTAACATTTTGGAATCTGAGGCCGGTGACATACAGTGGTGGATGGGGGGAATTATTTGATCACCTGCTGTTTGTGTTTATTTCCTTACAAAGATACGAGCATTCCATATTGTTTATATTTGGTCACCAGTGTTGCCCACATCTCAGGGGGGATTTTGATCCACTCATTGCTTTTCAACTTAAGATATGAGATCCCTCCACATCCAGGGCCGTAGTAGTAGATCAGACCTGGCCAGCCCGCGGCTCGCGAGCCTCATACGGCTCTTTGGCTGGTTTCATGCAGCTCTTAACTCTGTTATAAGAGTAGCGTATGTGTGTGTGTGGCCCTTTAAGATATGACAGCATGTGAGGTGAGTGACACCAGTGAGTGTGTGGGCGAGAGAGGTGAGGGAGCGGTAACAGTGAGTGCATGCAGGTGCTAGTATCTTGGTGGATGGCTACGTGCAAGACACCAATAAAGTCACAAAGTTGCAACAAACCGCCGGCCTCGTCATTCACCCTCCAGTCCCGAACTGTAAAGACCCACTGCCGAGTAAAGTGAAAGGTGTTACCCTCAAAGTACATTGGCCCTGGAGGAACGTCTCCCCAGCGCTCCTCGACTATGGTCTGGGAGTCAGAAGCAGGAAAGGTGTAACAATCCTATTAGTGCCTTAGTGTTTACCATGAAGTCTTTATTTTGACAGCCCCTCGCGGTAAACTTGTCTGAGTGCAAACTGAGGCGGTATTTGTCATTGATAAAACTTTCGGCGAATCAAAATTCATGACCAATAAAAACGCAATAAACGGGGATGGAAATTTGACCTGGCAAATATAAACAAAATAAATTACTGGCGGAAAGCGATAATCGATACAAATTTAAAATAAAAAGCTAACCGGTAGGGTTGGGTATCGGGTATCGAGTATCGATTGGAACCGGGACTAACTTTCCGATTCTCCCGGAATCGTTCAAAAGTTTAAATTTCGATTCCTTGTTTCGATACCCAGTCCACTGACCGTAAAAAAATAATAAGTCCGCCGACCCGGAAGAAGAAGCCGCTGAACACCAACAAAGAAGCGCCCACCGCCGAAAGTGTTAGCATAGCCGAGCCTATGTAGCCGAGCGAGTCAGTCAAGCATGGATAGCGGGCGTCGATGGTCGAAAGTGTGCCTTTATTTTACTAAAAAAAAAAAAATATCGGCGAAATGTAACACGTGCGACAAGACTGTTTCATGCTTAGGAGGGTGCACGTCGAACTTGATGAAGCACCTCCAAGTTCATGGAGTACAAATAAATGCGTGTCCCGTCTTCGACAGGAGACCCTATCTGTCCAGAACGCTCACGCATCCTGCCTGAGAAGGCGGATATGGTCATTTTCGTAAACAAGAACTGTCTCTGATTTTATACTGTACCTGCTGCTAATCTGGACTGGGTTTTGCAAGTGGTTTCTTATTGTTTATTTGCTTTTCTGCACCAGGTTAGCCCATCAGTGGGAGCACGGTAACATGTTTAAGTACCTGCAGCATGATACACTTGTGTGTGTAAATGTGTTTTCATGAGGTTTCCTGCAGCATCATACACTTATGTGTAAATGTGTTTTCATGAGGCTTTCAAAAATAAAGCTCTCTTAAAAAAAGTGTACCCCTGTGAAAATGTATTCAGAATTTCTAATATTTATATTCAAGTTCATAGATTTGATATTTATATTCTAGTCGAAAACAGCCCTGTGAGGAATTTATGGTAAAGTTCATAAAAAGTTAATACAATTTTTGACCCTGCCTTTTTTTTTTTTTTAAGAAAGAATCGGAATCGTCAGGAATCGGAATCAAAACAAAGAATCGGAATCGTCAGGAATCTGAATCAAAACAAAGAATCGGAATTGGAATTGTTCGAATTGAAACGATACCCAACTCTACTAATCGGGCGGTAGGTAAAAAAATATAAAAATCAGCGTCCGAGTGACACACGGGTTTCAGGAATTGTGCGTCTTTTCTGATTTCAATGCGTAAAAAGAGACTAAAAGTACGGTAACGCCAACACTGCTTGACAGTATAACAAAATAAGTCACACTTATATTCTGTAACATTCACAGTTTTAGAAAAAGTGCATTGATTGATTGATTGATTGATACTTTTATTAGTAGATTGCACAGTTCAGTACATATTACGTACAATTGACCACTAAATGGTAACACCCGAATAAGTTTTTCAACTTGTTTATGTCGGGGTCCACTTTAATCAATTCAGAGGTTGAAATATTCCAAATAACCTTTTGTATACAATGTAAACATAAATAATGCCTCAAAACAGGTTAAATATATTTCAACAAAACACAGCAGACGAGTTCTCGCCCTGCACAGCTGTTTTGTGCTTTGTAGTGCTCTGCCCCTCCCTCACGAATGCTGCTGCGTGCACTGGCCTCCACAATTTGTTTAGTTTTTAACCCGTTCTTAACCCTGGACGTAGATTGAAAATACACACAACCCTAACTCAAAATGCCGGACATTTGAGGGATTTAAGGAACCCCGCCCGGACAGCCCAGCAAAAGAGGGCATGTCCGGGGAAATGGTCCGTCTTAACATAAGAAGAAGAAGCGGAAGCCGATTTGAGTGACGTCAAATGTGCATGTGCGTGAAATCACAGTAGTAAACAATTTGTTACAAGTTCGCCCTCAAAAAAAATATGAAGAAGGACACAGGACATTTTAACAGTGGGAGAGTTTATATTTTTTTGTTGAACGTAATGGCAAGCCATTCTGTCTTATATGTCAGGTGTCATTAGCGCATTTCAATGCTTCAAATCTTCAGCGTCACAAAGAATGCCAGAAATCCCACTAAGCAACAAGCATGGTAACAGAAAAAATATTTCATTTTTGTTTGTGGACTTGGTTGAACTGAGTTTGTGTGTGTGAGACAGTGCACACAATGTTAATTGTTGAATAAACAAACTGGCCTGTCGTCTTAGTACTGTAGGAGTCATATTTTGTGTGTGTGCGTGCGTGTGTGTGTGCGGAAGGGATGGGGTGATGTTCATGTGTGCCCATGTGTAGGATGTGGCTCCTTGCAGTAACAGTAAAAAAAGTGGCTCTCAGTCCGACTGGTCGGCCACCCCTTCATTTCAACACACAGAGACATTCAATTATGCATGACATAATGTAATGAAAAAGATGCAAACAGTACAAGAGTAAAAGTAAAATTCAGATTGTACAATGCTTGGTATGTTGTTAAATTTAGGTTCCATAAGTTCCGTTATGATTGCCAGTTTTGTTTCTTTAACAGCAGTGTCCGTATGCTATATATATATATATATATATATATATATATATATATATATATATATACGTACAGGCGAGTCTACTAAGACTGCTAGCAGATACAATACAGAGTGGCCGCACTAAGTTCATATCAATACAAATGTGGCAAATAAACATTTACTTCAAGTTTCAATATAACTGTAGAACTGGAGAAAGAGGCTAACAATGCGACACATTGCGCAAGAACAGCAGACGGCAAGTAAACATGCTAACGCTAAGCTAGCTTGAAACAACAGACAATAAGTTCTTAGTTCACCTAAAGTTAAAGTTAAAGTACCACTGATAGTCACACACAAACTAGGTGTGTGTAAATGACTCCCTGCATTTGCCCAATCCCCTTGTTCCACCCCTTGAGAGGTAAGGGGAGCAGTGAGCAGCAGCGGTGGCCGCGCTCGTGAATCATTTTGATGATTTAATCCCCAATTCCAACCCTTGATGCTGAGTGCCAAACAGGGAGGTAATGGGTCCCATTTTTATAGTCTTTGGTAATACTTGGTCAGGGTTTAAACTCAAACTTTAACTGTCCTGTAGATTTAACAGCATTAGAGCAGAAAGTTGTCAAGAAATTAACAGGTAGATTGAAAATCGTCTAAAGTGGGGATTTTATTACAGCAAGATGTGCATGTGTGCTTTCTCTGTTGCTGTGTTGAGTGCCAGACTTCCAGTGATCATAACAGTGGTGGTATTAGCTGATCTAACTTTCCTTTGTATCCCGGAACCAAGCCACATGTATTTAAATGTTCTACCTACAAGAAAATTGTTTCCTTATGTTTGGGGAATTCATTTGAAATTTTTTTTGAACACTACAAAAAAGAAGATTTGCTCCAAAAATAATTTAAATCTACAGATTAATTTAAAAAAAAATATCGCTAGATTTTATGATTCAATAAATAATTGTTTGCTGCAGCCCTACTTCTAACAAACAAACAAATGGCTGTTGGTTCTTTGATACTAGTAAAGATGAGTATCGATGATCTAAAACTTCAGGATTAATGTTGTGTTCAAAACAATTTACTTTGTGCTTGCCAGAGGAAACAAAGCTCATGTGCAAACAGAGTTTGGTTTTGGCCTAATTTGTGATCACATAGTAACTTCAGGATTTATGAACAACATCCCAGATTGTGTCATGATGTGTCACTTTGCCAACATAGCATTTGTAAAAACAGATCCGAAAGTAAATTTTTTCCTCAAGGATACATTGACATGATTCAGCAGAACTGATGTAACCAATGTACCAATGATATATTGATTGACCAACACCTTACCATGCATTTTTTTCACTCTCCATGATTTTGTTTGATGTATTCAGGATAGGGCTGCTTTTACTTTTGCAAAAAATGTTAGTCATTATTTTTTTGCTTAGAATTTAAATTGAAGTTTTCGGATACCCTTTTTACATGCACATACACCATGTTAAAGGCCATGCGCTAACATTTTAATGCAGCCACAGTATTTTTTTAATACATTTTATTATTATTATTAGAGTCCTCATTTGTCATGATACGTGATCTGGATCATGTTTTGTTTAGTTATGTTCTGTTAGTTTTGGACTCCCTTGGTTCCTGTTTGGTGCACTTTGGGTGTTTGTTTTGGTTTCCATGGGTGCTAGTTGGTTTCACATGCCTCTGATTGGTGCTCTGCACGTTCACCTGCTGTTGAGCACTAACCAGAGAGCTATTTATTCACGTTGCTCACCACGGTCGGTGTAGCTTCATTGTTTGCTGTACACAACTGTTACGTTCCGATGTTCCTGAGTCTTGCTCCTGTATTTCCTGTGCTAAGTTGTTACCTTAGCTTCCTGTGTGATCGGCACGTTTGTTCTGTCTTTCTGGTACTTGTATGATTAAAAAATTATGTCCTACCTCACGCTGTCGTCCGGGGCCGTCCGTTCTGCATTCCGGGAGAACAACCCCTGCGCCACACATGACATCTTTAAGTTGTTCTGCTTTAAATAAAATTCCAATATTTTTTCTGTCATTGCTAAAATTTGTCAGAGGTTGGTCGAATAAAATAAATGAAAAGTATTCATCATGGTGGTCACTCTATAGCAAATCTGTGTACTTAATAAATACAAGTCAAACTTAATTAATATGATATCTTCTCTCACAAGCTGATGAATGATAGCCAGCACATCTTCCCTACCAGGGCGAGTTGGCACCGTTGCCATTGACAGGACAGGAAGGTGTCAGCTGTCATGCTGACATCAGAGCAGCAGGATTTCTTCAGTGAAATGGCAACATTTGTCTGTGATGAACATTAAGTCAAATTTAAAAAAAGTGACAAAAAATCCCATTTTAGTCTGACTCTAAGAGATTATTTTTAGTACCTACGGTCTGATACCGGTACTCAACGGCACCAATTCCTGGTACTGTTGTGAGTGTTTATGTGTAATACATGTTAGCTGTTTATTAATAAAATCCCATTTTTATTTAACATTTAACACTGAGCTGATAATATGCCTTCCAGTTGTTATATCTTGATTAGTTACACGACTGAGTCTCATTTGCAAGTGTTGTACAGTGATCCCCAATTGATTCCAGCCCTGAACGTGTTCAATCCATCCATTTTCTTCCGCTTATCCGAAAAGGATAAAGGGTGGAATGTGTATTGTATTGTAGTGTATTATCGATTGAGTTTATTTAATATCAAAAATGTGTATAGTTTAAAGTATAATCTTTTATTTTTTTTCAGGCAAATTGATGCACTTTAAATATTTTCTGTTAGACTAAAAAACAATGTTAATGATGCCATTGTTTTAAGTTCATCTATATTTCTTTGTTTGTTGTTGATGTTTTCTTTACTGTTGATAAAGATGCATTGCTACCCAAAAGTGTTCTTACAACAACTTTATCATACTTGCCAACCCTCCCAGATTTTCCGGGAGACTCCCGAAATTCAGCGCCTCTCCCAAAAACCTCCGGTACAAATTTTCTCCTGAAAATCTCCCGAAATTGAGGCGGAGCTGGAGGCCATGCCCCCTCCAGCTTCATGCGGACCGGAGCCTGTTTTCACGTCCGCTTTCCCACAGCATGTCAACCCAATGATGTTATAACTATAGAATGATCGAGGGCGTGTTCTTGGTTTCTTATGTGAGTTTATTGTTAGGCAGTTTCATTAACGTCCTCCCAGCGCGGCAACAACACACAACAACAGCAGTGCGTTTTCTTCTAACGTAAAGCAGTTTGTCTGCCGTAAACAGCATGGAGTGATTGATTGAAACGTTTTCTTAGGAGATTGCACTGTTCAGTACATATTCCGTACAATTGACCACTAAATGGTAACACCCGCATACGTTTTTCAACTTGTTTAAGTCGGGGTCCACGTTAATCAATTCATGGTAACCCTTAACTCAACAATGAGTAGACAAGTGTAATGTGTGTGTAAATGTGTAAATAAATGAACACTGAAATTCAAGTATTTATTTTATATATATATATATATAGATATATACATATATATATATATATATATATATATACATATATATATATATATATATATATATATATATATATACATATATATATATATATATATATATATATATATATATATATATATATATATATATATATCTTTGGGTGTCCCACAATTCGATTAAATATCGATTCTGGGGGTCGCGATTCGATAATATATCATTTTTTTCGATTGGAATCGATTCTCGATTCAAAAACAATATTTTTTCGATTCAAAACGATTCTGTATTCATTCAATACATAGGATTTCAGCAGAATCTACCCCAGTCTGCTGTTATGCAAGCAAAGTAGTAGATTAAAAAAAAAAAAAAGCTTTTGTAATCGTTAAGGACAATGTTTTATCAACTGATTGCAATAGTGTAAATTTGTTTTAACTATTAAACGAACCAAAAATATGACTTATTTTATCTTTGTGAAAATATTGGACACAGTGTGTTTTCAAGCTTATGAGATGCGATGGAAGTGTAAACCACAGTGACACTATTGTTCTTTTTTTTCATTTTTATAAATGTCTAATGATAATGTCAATGAAGGGATTTTTAATCATTGCTATGCTGAAATTATAATTAATATTGACACTGTTGTTGATAATATTCATTTTTGTTTCATTACTTTTGGTTTGTTCTGTGTCATGTTTGTGTCTCCTCTCAATTGCTCTGTTTATTGTTACTGGGTCAGGTTTGGTTTTGGAATTGGATTGCATTGTTATGGCATTGCTGTGTAGTGGTTTGTTGGATGGATTAAAAAAAAATCCCCCCAAAAATTTGATTTTTTTAAAAATGAGAATCGATTCTGTATCGCACAACGTATTCAATTCGATTCGTATTCAAATCGATTTTTCCCACACCCCTACTATATATATATTTATATATATGAAATACTTGACTTGGTGAATCTCGCTGTAAATATACTCCACTCCTCTTAACCACGCCCTCCACCCCCCACCTCCCTTAATCCCCCGCAACTCTGAAAGGGACAAGCGGTAGGAAATGGATGGATGGATGTTTAAAAAAATAAACAACAAAACATTTACTGTACATAAATAATACATAGTAAGCTGCCATGTAGTGAAGTCGCAATATCTGAAGCACAATGTGACAAAGGTGACTTTATAGTACCGTATTTTTTGGATTATATATCGCAGTTCTATTCATTGTTTGTGCGACATATACTCCGCAGCGACTTATGCGTGAAATTATTAACACATTATCGTAAAATATTAAATGATATTATTTATCTCATTCGCGGAAGAGACAAAGAAAATGTCAGCAATCGTCACACACACGTCAACCAATAAGAATTCGACGGGGGAGGGTCATGGCAGAAGTGCATTGTGGGTCACGCAATGCTAACGGCTATATGCTACTGCCGCCGCTATTAAAATGGACCATTTCATCGTTGGTGGTAACTTATAAAAACTGAGAAGGGCTGAACAAAAATGGCACATAAAAGGAAATCATGTACTGCAGATTACAAGCTGGACGTAGTGAAATATGCAGCAGAAAACGACAAGAGGAAGTGGCGCATACCGTTAGAGTTGGCAGAGTTGTTTAGAAGCGACATCGAGGAAGAACATTTCATGGGATTTATCGATTAGGAGCGACAGATTGTTTGGTAAACGTATAACATGTTCTATATGTTATAGTTATTTGAATGACTCTTACATTAATATGTTGCGTTAACATACCAGGCACCTTCTCAGTTGGTTACTTATGTGTCATATAACGTACACTTATTCAGCCTGTTGTTCACTATTCTTTATTTATTTTAAATTGCCTTTCAAATGTCTATTCTTGGTGTTGGATTTTATCAAATTCATTTCCCCCGAAAATGCGACGTATATATGTTTTTTTTCCCTCTTTATTATGCATTTCCGGCCGGTGCGACGTATACTCCGAAGCGATTTGTAATCCGAAAAATACGGTAGATTTTACTTACAGTTGCGATTCCTAGTCGTTAGATGGCAGTAGAGTATAGGCTACAGTGTGTTGCCTTGTCAGGAAGTTGAATGTGCCAGTGTTGTCTTTAGTTGCGACCTACAATTTGTTGATACTTTAAGTACTCCAGCTTCCTCCCATCTCCAAAGACATGCACCTGGGGATAGGTTGATTGGCAACACTAAATTGGCCCTAGTGTGTGAATGTGAGTGTGAATGTTGTCTGTGTTGGCCCTGTGATGAGGTGGCGACTTGTCCCGGGTGTACCCCGCCTACCACCCGAATGCAGCTGAGATAGGCTGCAGCGCGCCCCACGACCCTGAACGGGACAAGTGGTAGAAAATGGATGGGATGGATGGAAATTGCCATGTAAAATTGCTAATGCTAATCTTTAACATGTATATGGCAAATCCATTATAAATCTACATCTAGATAATGTTTTTTAATTAAGTTTGGAATGTTTTCTATAAGGCATACATGCTTTGTTGGTTTTAAAAATTGCTACATTACTTAGAGGCAGTTTGGCTCAGTTTGCTAAAAGTGCTGCTTGTGTGCTTGGTGTCGAGTCTTCAACTGGATGTGACGTCAGTTGAAACAAAAATATCAAACTATAGTACCGTTTGATTTCATATGATTCGATACCTGGTAGTACCAACGACATTTAGTTGGTATCTATTGAGTACCAAATTAGGTAATGATATCTTCAATGTTTTGTGTAGCCCTAACACCGGTTGGTAATTCAAAGAAATGCAACACCATTTCTTGAGTATTGCTAGTAAAGTGCACTTAAGCAGATCAAGCTGTTGCAGAGAATGCACCTTCAATTTACACAAACTTTTAATGATTTACACTATGAATTATCCTCACTTACATGGCAAAGCCTTGAACTGAATATGTAATTGTGTCAGGACTATGACATGGATTGGTTTTGCTCCTTCGATGCAGAGAGAATACTGGACGAGCCAGGTGTGAGTTCAGGTACATGGTATTTATTTATACACTAAATACCAAAAAATAATCAAACCAAGGGCGCTCACAAGGAAGTATAATACTAGACTACAAAATACAAACAGGAAACAAAAACACTTGCTCGATGGCATGAATGAACTATGAACAAAAACAGCACGATGGCATGGCTATAAACAACTAAAATTAAACACTTACAGTGACAAAAACAACAGGCATGAACAGCAGGGTGCGTGGCAGCTGATCGAGGGCATGAAGGATGTGCAGCAAGCAGTAAGCAATATGAAGGCAAAATGCAATCGCAAAGTTCCCAAGCCGAGGAATAGAAAACAAATTACTTAAGTACTGGCTGTGGTGATTAACAGGTGTGAGAGCTGAGGGACGGGGCGTGACAAGGAGGGCAAGGTGAAAATCAATGAGTTGTCACGGTAACAAACCAAACCAGGAAATGCGAAACGGGAAAGCTGAATGTCCAAAAAACTAAACATAACATGATCAAACATAAGACCTGCTTCACAGGCATGACAAATTGGGACTATAATATGTGTGTGTGTGTGTGTTTGTTTTTTAGGTGCAGGTGATGCCGTGGAGTGTTGGATTTGGTAGCAGGATGACATTTGCCAAGCTTCTTCTTCCTTTTTTTATTCTACACTCCTGTGAAGGTGAGCCCTTGTTCACTATTAATATTCAATGTGTAATTGAAGAAAAGATATCGCTCTGACCCTCTAACTTCTTCAAACTGTGAGTATTTTGAAATCCACTCTATCCCCAAAAAGAAGAGGTCACAAGGACAACTGACCTTCTATGAAATTTATGGAAGCGATTCAGATTTTGAATTATTGATGTGTGTATTGTGAGGTACAGAAATAAAAGAAAAAATGTGAATGATTACTTTGCAAAGACTTAGAAAGAATGATTCCAGAATCACACATACCGTTCACTGCAAAATCTTGTTCGTTACAACAATAAAGGTCTGACAGACAATCATGCTACATTTTTTTGTCAGCTCCGTACGATCTCTTGCCTAAAAGGATTTTGTCGTGCTCCTGCAAATGAGACTTGCCCTTACCTTTTTTGACACCTTCGTCTTTTAGCCCAATGTCGTTCTTTTCACATTTCATCATCTCTGCCAATGCGCCCCTCTTCTTTCTATTCTCCTCAGTCCTCATCTGCCTTGCATTATGTGTAGGATCGTTCGGCCTACTTCTTCAGGATGTTTTTGTGTTCTTGCAGAGTGTGCCGTATGAGTGTCTGGGAAGAACAGCGAGGGAGCTTTAGTGCACAGAAAAATCATGCTAAATGTCTCACAGTGACAGGCAGGAGACATCTCCAATCACACGAATAGTGGAAGACACAGCAGAGAATTTATTAACTGAATGCAACAGGATGTTTCCATCAAACACAATGACTTTGGATGTTTTTGTCTTAATTACTGCAATTTCCTTACTGTGGAGTTGGCAACACTGCCTCAACACCTACTTTAAAACCCAGTCAACGTTCTTCTCCCTGCTGGAAGATGGAAGACAATTTAGGCCCACTAAAGCATTGGTACTTGAAATTCTTAATTTCAAGATCATCCTTCCATTCATCTTCTTCCGCTTATCCGAGGTCGGGTCGCGGGGACAGCAGCCTAAGCAGAGAAGCCCAGACTTCCTTCTCCCCAGCCACTTCGTCCAGCTACTCCCGGGGAATCCTGAGGCATTCCCAGGCCAGCCAGGAGACACAGTCTTCCCAACGTGTCCTGGGTCTTACCCGTGGCCTCCTACCAGCCGGACGTGCCCGAAATACCTCCCCCGGGAGGCATTTGGGTGGCATCCTGACCAGATGCCCAAACCACCGATATGGAGGAGGAAACTTATTTCAGCTGCTTGTACCTGTGATCTTGTCTTTTCGGTCATAACCCATAGCTCATGACTTTAGGGAATGTAGATCGAACAGTAGATTGAGAGCTTTGCCTTCTGGCTCAGCTCCTTGTTCACCACAACGGATCGATCTAGCGTCCACATTACTGAAGACGCCGCACCGATTCGCCTATTGATCCCACGATCCACTTTTCCCTCACTCGTGAACAAGACTCCGAGGTACTTGAACTCCTCCACTTGGGCAAAGATCTTCTCCCCAACTCGGAGATGGCACTCCAACCTTTTCCGGGCGAGAACCATGGTCCGGTGCTGATTCTCATCCCAGTCGCTTCACACACTGGTGCAAGCAAGTTTCATCCATCCATCCATTTTTCTACCGCTTATTCCCTTTGGGGTCACGGGGGGCGCTGGTACCTATCTCAGTTACAATCGGGCGGAAGTGGGTGTACACCCTGGACAATTCGCCACCGCATCACAGATGCAAACAAGTTCTTACCCTTAAACAAATTGGGGTCCATTTGGTTCCATTTGTACCCTGTCAAAGTTACAGACCTTGTAAGGGTCAATTGAGACGCCTCTAAGGAAGTACCTGATGAACTTGTCTGATTATATTTTCAACCTTCAGGCATAATTTGTGAACTAGAAAGAACTTTCGCCAACTTCGAGGTGTAAAAGCAGCTTGCCAGCTGCTGATGTCAATAAAGTAGAACAAACTGTTAGCTCTCTCTGATCACGGCACTGTTCAAAATAGTTTGTCTGCGTTAGCGCTTTTATAATAACAGCATTGCTAGAACTTGGTTTGATATTCAAGTCACAAAATTGAAATGGAGTATTCTTGGCATTTTTTGGATGTTTTTTTAGAGAGATTTATGGGTGCAATAGAGGACTTACCAATGACTTCATTATAAGCAGACTTTTGTTTACGTTTATTTACGAGATAAAATGCATCAACAAAAAAATAAAATCGGTTGTCGTGTCTCTCATAATGATTGTGAACGATAGGCAACATTTTAAAAAAAAGTTCCCCTTTTAAACATCTGTATGTCATAGGCTTAAACATTTTTTACCAAAAAATATAAGACCACCACTATCGCTTAGCATATGTTACCATTAGTGGTTGAACAAAAAAAAATGTCTCCATATGCCACAACTTCAAATCAAATCGAATGTGTTCTCTGGTTTCGAACAAACATACACAAAAGCAGTCCCAGAGAAGCGACCAACAACTTTTACTCTTGCTGTTGTCACGATATATGCTGTACAATCAATGATACAGTCGCTAACGTTAGTAGTATAATACTTGCAGAACGTTTGAAGCCACTTTCAGTCAATAATTGACCACATTTTAGCGTGTGCTTGCATGTGTAGCTGTTAAAACATATAATTTTATGCTGTTCTTTTAGTTTGCTTTTCTTCTAGAAAACTGCAATAACACACATCAAATGGATTTAAGACATAATAATATAGGTATACATTTTTTGACCCTTTTTCTGCGTTAACAGGATCCAACCAGCCGCCTCGTTTCCTGAACTACTTCTTCTCAACGTACCTTCTCATCTATGAAGATATGCCTGTTGGTGAGTCTCTGGGGACTGTCAGTAAGCTCTGTATCATTCATCAACTGTACATTGTTTGAAGAGAGTACAGTACCACTATATTTGTCATCTCTCCTCTCTGTCCTCTGAACATAAAACCCAGAAAGAGAGAACAAGTAAAGAGAGACACCAAAATAGGAACTGACAGTAATCGTAATGGATGTTTTCCTTAGTGTGTTCTGAAACCGGAAATAGCCTTTCAATTTCTACTATATATATATATATATATATATATATATATATATATATATATATATATATATATATATATATATATATATATATATATATATATATAAATATATATATATATATATATATATATATATATATATATATATATATATGTATATATATATACACTGTAATCTTGTTATAGATTTTCAGAACATGGAGAGGTAGTTATTAGGTTTATTTTCTTAAACTGAATGTTCCGTAGCTACAGTATTTGGGTAAACTACCACATTAGATTCCACGACGACACTACGCTTTTCCTTTACCATTGACTTGATGTCATTTCTGTTGGCTGTGGTGATTGACAGGGCAATTTGGTGATGCTGGGCTTCTCATCATCAGTTGCAGTGTCAGAAGCCAGGAAATCTTCTGTATTAGATTGATCTCCAGGGCTATGCTTTTTTTTTGTGTGTGTGTGTGTGTGTGTGTGTGTGTGTGTGTGTGTGTGTGTGTGTGTGTGTGTGTGTGTGCGTGTGTGTGTGTGTGTGTGTGTGTGTGTGTGGGTGTGTTCTGGTATTTCTACCCATCTTGAGACATCAACAAGGAAAAGTACCTTCCATATGAGGACCGGTGAACAAGTTGGGACATACTGTAAATCATGGTCCCAATACGGAAAACCATTGCCTCTAATAGAGTGTCTTATTTACACTCATTTGGTGGTGAAATCTATCAAAATGAGGTTGGTCCCAAAAAGGAGGGATTTTTCAAATTGAGTGTGTGTCGGTTTCAAAAGTGCTCCCCCTCTGGTCAACACATGAAATAACAAATGTGTGTAAACATTTGAAGTGCCCCCCCTATGGCCAACATATGTAATAACGTGTGTGTGTGAGAAATTGAAATGTGCCCCCTTGGTCAAAAATAATTACAAAAATATGTATATAGAGACACAGTGTAATAACTTGAAGTAAATGATGAGGATTAAAAAACAAATACAAACCAAAAAATAATAATAATACAAATAAAAAAAGTA
The DNA here is from genome assembly GCF_033978795.1 of Nerophis ophidion. Classification (NCBI taxonomy): domain Eukaryota; kingdom Metazoa; phylum Chordata; class Actinopteri; order Syngnathiformes; family Syngnathidae; genus Nerophis; species Nerophis ophidion. The sequence goes on from NC_084619.1 coordinate 28,242,027, forward strand.
GTATTTTTCTTACAATGCGTCGGCTTTCTTATAAAATTGGGAACAATTTCGCATATTCTTTCTGTTTCTGTAATATTGCAATATTTTCCTCATAAAATTATTACATTTTGATGTAAAATTATTTAGTTTTAATGCAAAATGGTGACATTTGTCGTATACAATTCTAACTTTTGTCACAATATTGCCAATAGTGACATGTTTTGAGTAAAATTATGACTTTTTTCATAGTTTTTCCGAGTAAAATTCTAATTTTTTTTATTACATCGCCAACATTTTAAAGTTTTCTTAGAAAATTGTGACTTTTGTCAAGTAAAATTACGGCTCTTTTCATAAAAGTGTCAAAATGTTATGTTTTTCTTGTTAAATTGTGACTTTTACTGAGTAAAATTCCAACTTTTATCATAATATTTATTTTTTCTTGTAAAATGTTGCCATGCGTTGAGTAAACTGATGACTTTTATTATTTTTATACAGTGCCGTCTGAGGGATCGAAGGTCACGGTCATTCAATGTTGGTTTCCGGCCATGCCGCTTACGTGGAGTGATTTCTCCAAAGTATCTGAACCTTTTGATGATATTATGGACCGTAGATTTTGAAATCCCTAAATTTCTTGCAATTGCACCTTGAGAAACGTTGTTCTTAAACTGTTTGACTATTTGCTCACGCAGTTGTGGACAAAGGGGTGTACCTCGCCCCATGCTTTCTTGTGAAAGACTGCGCATTTTTTGGGAAGCTGTTTTATACCCAATCATGGCACTCACCTGTTCCCAAGTAGCCTGCACACCTGTGGGATGCACTTACAGATATAGCAACCAACTGTAGTTACTGACAGTGGTTTTATGAAGTGTTCCTGAGCCCCTGTGGTGATATCCTTTACACACTGATGTCTGTTTTTGATGCAGTACCGCCTGAGGGATCAAAGGTCTGTAATATAATCGCTTACGTGCAGTGATTTCTCCAGATTCTTTGAACCTATTGATGATTTTACGGACCATAGATGGTAAAATCCCTAAATTCCTTGCAATAGCTCGTTAAGAAATGTTGTTCTAAAACTGTTCGACAATTTGCTTACAAATTGGTGACCCTCGCCCCATCCTTGTTTGTGAATTACTTAGCATTTCTTGGAAGCTGCTTTTATACCCAATCATGGCACCCACCTGTTTCCAATTAGCCTGCACACCTGTGGGATGTTCCAAATAAGTGTTTGATGAGCATTTCTCAACTTTTTCAGTATTTATTGCCACCTTTCCCAACTTCTTTGTCACATGTTGCTGGCATCAAATTCTAAATTTAATGATTATTTGCAAAAAAAAATGCTTATCAGTTTGAACATCAAATATATTGTATTTGTAGCATATTCAACTGAATATGGGTTGAAAATGATTTGCAAATCATTGTATTCCGTTTATATTTACATCTAACACAATTTCCCAACTTGTGGTAAAATTGTTTTTCTTGTGAAATGGTGACCTTTTTCTAGTGAAATTACAACTCATTTTTCACAACAAGCTTTTTTATATTTGCACAGTATGTATATATTATTAATGTTGTAAATACACATCTTTGTATATCTAGAAAGGGTAGAAATGCCTCCTAAAGAGGGAGGCATTTTTCAGAAGTCTCAATAAGGTAACAAATACAAGAATGTGTGCGTGTGTGTGTCTGTGTGTGCTTTTTTGTCACAAGACAAACAGACAATTTGGTTTCTTTTTCAAGGCCTCTCCGATTTAGAACATGATTGCAAGGTTTTTTTCTTCACTCATGAGAGGTCAAAATAACAAACACATCTTAATTAGTATTGCAACTCTTGAGGACGCGTTTCCTCCCATCATTGTCGTTGTTGTCTCTCTGGTAGTTGTTTGTAGCTAGGAAAGGGCACAGTTACACTCAGAAGCAATAGTACATCATCATCATCATAACCCTAAAACAACGCCAGGTTCTGGCATGGGTCCATCTGTCTGTCCAGCTCGTGTATCAATACTGCAGAGGGTCGTGCTGTGTTGGTGGGTGGTGCTTATTTCCCTAACCGCTCTGTCTGGGTTGCCCTCTGACCATGAATCATTGTGTCCTCTAGCAGCTGGGCTGTGGTCCAGCACAGTGCATTCCAGTGGTCCAAAGCGCTGTCAGTCATGTCTCTGGCCCAGCCTGTGATGGATTCTTCAGTGATGTGATGATGAGGGTGGGCTGAGATATTGGACAGTGACTATTTGTCAAGATCATTGTTTATTAGCTCAGCAGATGTCCTCGTCCAGGAGGCTCTCCAATACATAAACACACGAGATGACACAAAACACACAGGCAACTGCTGGTGGTTTTAATATGTCCAGCCTGTACTCTTCCTTTTACACTCAGCCTTTCAAATCCCATTATTAAACACAGTAATACAGTAGTCTGGCAGCTGTTTCAATGCCAACATTGTTCCCACTTTTTATTTAAAACATATTATGTGCATCTTAAGTTTGAGTGCAAAGACTTGAAAAGAAAAAAACCAAAACATAGTTAAGTTGGTTGTCAGGTTACATTCAGGGGGTTTAATGATAATTACATTGTACCGACATAGTCATTTTTTTTTTCAACTTTAGACACCTTGAAAGTGTAATAATTAGAATGAAGTCATTGACTTATGTGGCACTTTCAAGGTACCAAGAGTTACAAAGATACCCACTATTTAAATTGGATTAGACAGTGATCTGCTTTCCACAACAACTCCAGTTACTGTTAAGTAGTCATGCTGAGTATCAATAATGCAATAGTTTAGGGTTCATGTTGTTCTCATCAGGTCCAGCATCAACATCAACCAAAAGTCGTAGTCCAATACAGATAAACCAATATTAGATAATTTGTATCTACTGATCTACTAAAGGTTTACGTGTATTAAAAATGGTGCAAACTTGATTTTGCACGCAAAGCTGATCTACAAAGCTTATGGACATGGAATAAAATAGAGAGCGCAATCAATTTAGCGTTTCTGTCTTCATGAATATGCAGACTATATGACGATTATTAGAACACCTACAATACTTGGAGGAGGAGATGCATATAATTCAATTATTGCAGGAGTTTTAAACTTGTATTCATTGAGGGCCACATTACAGTTATGGCTACCTTCACAGGGCCACCTATAATTGTGTATCTATATAAATGAATAATCACCTCATGATATCATTACACAATTTCCTATGCATATGGTTATTAAATTGTTTACGTTTACATTGATGGTTATCTCGCTTTGAAATCATAAGTCAAAGTGACAAGCAAATATTTAGGCAGGTATTTTGGATCCATCCATCCATCCAATTTCTACCGCTTATTCCCTTTGGGGTCGCGGGGGCCGCAGGTGCCTATCTCAGCTACAATCGGCGGAAGGCGGTGTACACCCTGGACAAGTCGCCACCTCATCGCAGGGCCAACACAGATAGACAGACAACATTCACACTCACATTCACAAATTAGGGCCAATTGATTTTACAAAAAATACAGTATACAATAATGTTTGTTGCTTTATCTAATAATAGTAATCTTTAAAAGATATGCAATATAATACAGTACTTAACATTTTTTTTCGATCAAAATGAAAAAAAAATAAAACATTTAGTTGAAAAGATGAAGGACATTATTTACGCACATTATTTCAAGGTTTTCGTGGGCCATGTAAGATGATGTGGTGAGCCTTGGGTTTGACACTGGTGATATAATGATTGCAATGTGATTTATCAAGATTGAAAATGTTTTGCAATTGCTGTTTTGCATCCATATTCAGCACCTTAAAAAAAATGTGTGTGCAAAGTTACACACAAATGGGTGTGAGAAAGGAAGCCATCGGCTGCAAAGACAGATGATGGACAGTTTTTTGGACTGTCAGAAGTGAAATAAATAGTGTCTATTAAGCAGTATAACGTAAATAATTTTATAGCTGCTGGATGACTTAAGAGGCTGATTGATTGATTTGTTTTGGTACCTGATGGTGTTTTATTTTTTTTTATAAAGGAGATATATTGTTATATAAATCATCACCTTTTAGGATCATTCCACAAGTACCATAACAAAACTGGCGTCTTCCAGAGGTTCTGTTGTCTAGATCACACTTTAAGAAGAGATCACCCAGAAAAGATGGTGTGTGCTGGATATTCCATAACATAACAAAACAGCACAGGTTGGACAGTTGGAGCATATGATGTCATGCATGTGAAAGAACATTAGTGTCTCCATGATGAAACCTGCAAAATCTTCATTCAAATTAGCCTGCACTTATCAATTGCACGCTTTCGGGCCTGATCTATAAAGGTTTGCGTGTACTAAAACACATGCAAACTTGATAGCGCACACAAAGCGGATCTACTGAATGTGTGCAAAGTGGATTGTGTCTCTTAAGGGAGCAAAATACGGAGTGTAACTAATTTAGCCTGTCCGTCTTCATCTACTTGCCAACCCACCAGGATTTTCTGGAGACTGCCAGGACAAATTTTCTCCCGAAAATCTCCCGAAATTCAGGCGGAGCTGGAGGCCACGCCCCCTCCAGCTCTATGCGGACCTGACTCAGCAATGTTGTGACCCTCTTAAACAGGACACTACTGCCATCTACTGTACATTGAATAGAATAGAATGTACTTGTTTGATCCCTGGGGGAAATTCAGCATCACAGTTCGCTAACAATAAACAATGATAATAATAAATAATAAAATATATATTATATAATATATATATAATATATAATCTATGAATAATATAAATATATTTTACATATATTCTACATTAAAGTGCAGTCAAGGAACATATGCATTAGGGCAGTGGTTCTCAAATGGGGGTACGCGTACCCCTGGGGGTACTTGAAGGTATGCCAAGAGGTACGTGAGATTTTTTTAAATATTCTAAAAATAGCAACAATTCAAAAATCCTTTATAAATATATTTATTGAATAATACTTCAACAAAATATGAATATAAGTTCATAAACTGTGAAAAAAATACAACAATTCAATATTCAGTGTTGGCAGCTAGATTTTTTGTGGACATGTTCCATAAATATTGATGTTAAAGATTTCTTCTTCTTTTTTCAATACATTTTTACTTTAAGTTGATGATTACTTCTATGTGTAGAACTTTTTATTTAAAATTGAATCACTTGTTTATTTTTCAACAAGTTTTTAGTTATTTTTATATCTTTTTTTCCAAATAGTTCAAGAAAACCACTATAAATGATCAATATATTACACCGTCGACGAGCAAAATGAAGAAATACGCTTGCAAGTTCCAAAACAAATGGAAACAAGAATTCAGTTTATCCAGGAGAGTTCGAAGGGGAAGGGGTATGTTGCCTGTAAATTTTTTAGAACAAACTTCTCCATTGAACACGGTGGCCGAATGGATATACTCTGTCAAGAATGGTCAGCGAAGTACAAAGCGTCCGCAGCGTAGCATCGTTCACAACCTAGTATTATGGGCCACCTCGCAAAATGGAGACCCGATGGTGTAACTTATGCTGAGAAAAAGATGGCTATGCTGATAGCTGGAAAAACCATCCCATTCTCATTTGCGTATGTCTACAACAAATCCGTGAAGGATATGTTCCCGGATTCGGAGATCGCTCGCCAGTACGCAAATGGCAGAACAAAGGTTATTCAAATAGTGAAAGGTAAGGGTTGTTGTTGTTTTTTTAGTAACCAGCAAGCACAGTACAGTTAGTAGAACAACTGTGTTTTTATTACTGTGTATGTGATAGGTGCCGTCGGGAAGTCAACTATTTATTTTATTTATATATGTAATAAAATAAATCTATACAGCTAGAATTCAGTGAAAGTCAAGTATTTCATACATTTATATACTATATATATATGTATATATATAGATATATATCTATATATGTATATATATAGATATATATCTATATATATATCTCTATATATATATATATATATATATATATATATATATATATATGTATCTATATATATATATATATAATACATATGAAATACTCGAGCTGGTGAATTATACTCCTCCCCTTTTAACCGCGCCACACGCCCCGACCACGCCCCGCCCCTTTCCGAAATCGGAGGTCTCAAGGTTGGCAAGTATGGTCTTCATGAATATGCAGAATATATGCTAGTCATCCGAACATCCACAAAACTGAGAGGAGGAGGAGAGTCAAATATAATTATTGAGCACGCGCAACATGACACAATCAATAAAGGCTGAAACTGTTCTGCGGGTGCAATCGCCTCCCTCCAGTGGGTCACAGAACGTTGGTACATAGTATAGAAGTGTGCGGCGAGCACAATAACATGAATGTGAAGGAAAATAGTGTGTGATGCCGACAATGCCAGCAGTACAAGCAAAACCTTCATTTAAATCAGGGGTCCCCAAACTACGGCCTGCGGGAAGTCCCAAGTTAAAAAAAAAAAAATTAAAATTCTAATTATTATTTTGAAATCTGTCCTTTCTAATCCATTTATCACTACCTTGTTACTCTCGGTGTCTCCCAGCCGCTCAGGCATATCATATTGTCTAAAAATGCATTTTGTCATCGATAACGTAACATCATTGCGCTCACGCCGCAATGTTGGGCGAGCACGCAGCAAGTGCGCAGTCTTTCAGTCAATTAGTGCATGAGGAATATATATATATATATATATATATATATATATATATATATATATATATATATATATATACCGTATTTCCTTGAATTGCCGCCGGGGCGCTAATCAATTTAAAACCTCTTCTCACTCCGGCGCTTACCAAAGGCATGCGGTAAAGGCAAGCATTCGCAAATTATTTTAAAACCTCTTCCCGCTCCGGCACTTACCAAAGGCATTCGGTAAATTTAGGCCTGCGCTTAAAAATTTTAATGTGATGTAAGGATACCATCATGAAAAGCACATTTAATAAAACATTTTTTATTTTGGTCTTACCTTTACTTATAAATAAAGTCCATGCGCACCCTCTTCTGACCAAAATCATCGTTAACTTATTTATAGAAGTCTTGCTTATCTTTCTTCAGTTTTAAAGGCCTATCCGTCTCGATGGAGATCTTCCTTTATTACCTCTTGTTTCAATTGAAAGTCCAGTTTAGAAAACTGTTTTGTTTTAGATATGTAATCCTCCATGTTAAAAGTGCAAGGGATAGTAAAAAATAAACATGCGTTGCTCACTCTTGCTGCTTGTTGTCACTTCTTCTGCAGCCGAGTAGTCACAAGAAGGATTACTAGCGCCCTCTACCACCAGGAGGCGGGAGTCACTTAATGAGTCATATTTGACACACGCAGCTACGGTATATTAATAAAACATAGCTGCTTACTGTTCTTTATAGCATATTCAATAGCTTGGACCTTAACTCCTACTGAATAGCTCCTAATCTTCTTCCCTTTATGCGATTTCAAATTATTGAAATCAGCCTCCTCCATTTTGAATATTGTCATTCTGGAAATATTACTTGAACTGCTGTAAAACATGAGCCACCACACCTGTGTTCTTTATCATAGACAGGCAGTGGGATTTTCCACGTTTATGCAATACAAATGTGTGTCATGTTAGGAGCTGCAATGCATAATTAGACGAAGAGAATACTTTGACGACAAGCCTCTCATCTCTTAATCCACTATGCCCTGATTCTGAAGATTAATCTCTCTTCTGAGTAATTATCTTGCAGTGAGAAGACTATTTATTTCAAATAAAACATGTCTATCCACTAATGGAATTGTGGAGTGGTTTTCATTGTACCTTGATTCCAAAAGAGCATTAACCTCTTTGGAGTGAATTATCTCAAAAGAATTATCTGTACTTGACCATCTTTGTAGGTCAAATTTTTAGTCTTCATAAGTATGAAAAGGGGTATGCAGGAGAGTTTGAGCTCATACAAGATAAGATAATCAAGATCAAAATTTGCTCTTTTGCTGCATGTATTGCGCAATACAATTGAACAGCAAACATTCTATTCCAAATAGTGTTAAGCACATGTTATTTGCTTCCCTTCAAATGCTCATATTTCCTCTGTAATGCCTTGTTTGTTTAATTACCTCTTTGGTATTCTAATTTCAACAATAATTAATGAGCTGGAAGTAGCCATAAGGAAGGAGTTATTGAAGCCTTCCTCTAAACGTGTTTATAATATCTGTGTATTCCACTGCAGCCAATTCTCTGCTGTCAGCTGCTGCACACACACACACACATACATACACACACACACACGCACACACACACACACACACACTGACATACAGATACACACGCTCACATTACACTATAACTATGGCTTGTCAAACACTCTCTCTCAGGCAGACACAAGGTTTTCCACAGCTTTCTCCTTCAATATATATTGTCTGTGCTGCATTAATGAAACCTACTCTTGTTCCTGGGAGCTGTGTGCTAGTTAGAATCACTGTCCTTTTGGTTAGCGATGGTCCCAAGTCAAATCCTTTCATGCACAGTGCGCCCAACATTCTCCAATGTTTCTGAATGTTACAGTGTATCTATTTTTATTTCTTATTTGAGAATTCTATCTTTGGAGAATTACCTGAGAGTTGATTGCCTTTTGTTATGTTTAATTTTAAATATAATAAAACATAAAAGCGAAGCACTTTTATGTTTTTCATTGTGTTCCCTTGCTAAACAAAAATTAACCAAACCATGACCTTAAATTGAATTCGATGCATGTTTTGTACTAAAACAAATTCATGGGAAATACATTGTTTTATATATACAGTATATATATATATATATATATATATATATATATATATATATATATATATATATATATATATATATATATATATATATAATATATAGCACAAAACAACTTTTAACGTAATTTAAAAATAAATTTAGAAACTATCCTAGATCAACTACCACCGGGACTCAAACCTAGTACCTCTTCCTTACAAAACAGGTAGGAATCCTGTGTGCTACTGAAGATAGTGAGAATATGTGGGGACATTTGCCATTATAGTCCGGTCACTGACGAAGCAGGAAGTGGCTAGGAATATGTATGTGTTAAACTTAAATTTAAAGTTCCCTGTCGTTCTTTATTTGACATTTTGTATGCGCTTCTTCACATGATCCGTGGAGCCCTACAAACACCACGAGTTCTGCCTATGGGTCTGGGCGTCACTTCCTTTGTTGCACGTACCATCATGTCCAGTTGCAGACTGGCACTGACACAAGCATTTTAAAATTAACTCCATGACTTTTCCAGTGTCAAAGACCGCTGCATGCATGCGTTGTTTTGGGTTACAAGAGCAGTCACTCCTTTTCATCGGTTTCAGCAGATGTGGGCGTTTGTACTACATGCACATGAATCGTAGTAATGATAACCGCTGTAAAACTCCCGATGGTCATATCATATCAAATTAAAATGATCGAAAACAGGGATTGATAATCGCACTTTGATAAATGTATGTACCGACTAGCATTAACTTGCTCGCTATTTTAAATACTAACATAAAACAAGACATTGTCTTTTCCCATTAAGAAACGTCACACCCCAATCTAAATTTATAAATAAACACATTACTGTCAAAACTATTAAAATATGGTATTCGCCTATCAGGGGTCGGGAACCTTTTGGGCTGAGGGAGCCATACAAGCCAAATATTTTGAAAATTATTTCTGTGAGATCCATATAATATTTTATTTAAGACTGAATACAACTAAATGCGTGCATTTTTAAGTAAGACCAACATTTTTAGAGTATAATAAGTCTCTTATTCTTATTATTAACATTGTTATTCTGAAGCTAACTAACAATATATAAAGTACTTCTTACCATTAATGCGACTTCTGGAACAGGTGCGGTAGAAACCGGATGGATTGATTAGAATGTTTTATATTTTGAACGTTATTTTTGACACTGTGATTACCAGCGGAATTATCCATTACTTATCGTGTTAAGAAATGTCAGCTAAGATTTATCTCAGAGCCAGGTGCAGTCATCAAAAGATCCACATCTGGCTCTAAAGAAGGGGTAGGGAACCTATGGCTCTAGAGCCAGATGTGGCTCTTTTGATGACTGCACCTGGCTCTCAGATAAATCTTAGCTGACATTGCTTAACACGGTAAGTAATGAATATTTCCGCTGGTAATCACAGTGTCAAAAATAATGTTCAAAATATAAAACATTCTCATGCATTTTAATCCATCCATCCGGTTTCTACAGCACCTGTACAAGAAGTCACATTAATGGTAAGAAGTATTTTATTTATTACTAGTTAGCTTCAGAATAACAATATTATTAAAAAGAATAACAGACTTATTATACTCTAAAAATGTTGGTCTTACTTAAAAATGCATGCATTTAGTTGTATTCAGTCTTAAAAAAAATATTATATGGCTCTCACAGAAATACCTTTTCAAATATTTGGCTTGTATAGCTCTCTCAGCCAAAAAGGTTCCCGACCCCTGCTCTAGAGCCATAGGTTCCCTACCCATAGCCTAGATCATAAAGGTGTGCTATCTTTGCAGAAAGTGATGAATATAAGATCCACCAGAAACATTCTAATACATTAATAAATTCAATTAGAAAAATACAAACATACATAAACACACAAATAAAACTAATATGGCTATAATGAAGCCATAACAACATTTGTTATTTCCTCTGCCAAGTACGTATATTGTGTGGCTATTTATATCGTTTATTAAGAAAATAAATACAACTTGGTTCAAAGATTTTAGTGCTTGTATACTTTTTGAGCACATTCAACACTACTATGGTAATAACAGTAATTGTGATCATTTTGGTCCCAACTGTTTTATTTATTGTTTTGTATATTTGAGGGTCCCCGGCCATCTCCTTAACAGAGACAGAACCTATTGTTTTGTTTTTAGTTGTGATTTTCATTTAACTGCAACATTTTGCTTACAGATATTTTATTTTAATTTTTTTATTTACCATGGAGATTTAAACGTTTACATTCCAATTACAATGTTGAAATATACAATAGACACAAGTGTATTGCATTTGAAAGAGTATAATTACATTAATATTATGTATTATCATTTCATCAGTGGTTAATTTGATCTCGCAATAATGTTGACAACAATATCGGTAACTGGCAATAATGTGTAAGTTAATATATTGTCAAGCAAATTTTGTTATCGGCCTAGACCTGTAGCTTAATGCTAATTGTCATGATAAGCATTGACAATTTTAAATGCCGAGTTTTTTCACATTTCCATCAATCCAGCCATCCATCTTCCTCAGCTTATCTGAAGTCAGGGTGTGGGGGCAGCAGCCTAAGCAGAGAATCCCAGACTTCCCTTTCCCCAGCTACTTCGTCCATCTCTTCCTAAGGGATCCTGAGGTGTTTCCAGGCAAGCTGGGAAATATAGTCTCTCCACTGTGTTGGACGGTGTTGGTTGGACGCGCCCTAAACACCACCCCAGGAAGGCGTTCGGGGGGCATTATGAACAGATGCCTGAACTAGTGCAGTTAAGTACTGGTATTAGTTCTTTGATACCAGGAAATGGTACTTTGTCGATTCAAGGTCGCCATCACTATTCACAATAAATGGAGATACCAGCCTTTTCTTGCATCTTACAATGTGCTGGAGTGTTCAATTGATAAGGAAGATAAGGAAGTCCTTGACATAAGATGCAATGTACTCAAATGCTTGCAACTTGAAGGTTTTGCTTGGTTAAAAAAAAAATAAAAAAAAGATTAGCATGTGTTTATTTAAAGTAATATGCAGTGAGGTAAACTCCCTAAGAAATGTATTATTTCTACCTGGACAAATACTTGAAACAATTAACAGTGCATAACAAAATATCCCAGTGTTAATTTAAACAGTTTTCTCATTCATTCGTTTTAATTAGCTGAAATAACACATGCTATGATATTCGCATGCCGTGTTTTTTTTGGGGTCATGCAAGTCAACAGAACAGTCTGCCTCATTGGTGTTGTCTATGTTTAACCAAGCACACAGGGATGATGTTAATTCAAGTCCCCAATCGTCAGACAACACTATCCCATTGAGCAGAGCATCCCATGTCATCTCATTTTAGAATTTGGTTGATTGATATAGGATTGCAGTGATTAAAACATGACGTATGTTCAATATTGATTAATTGTGTTGCCCTACAACACGTAATAACAAAACAAAACCAGTTAATTTTCAAAATGAAACTCTAACAACCTACAAAGCCCGTTTCCATATGTGTTGGGAAATTGTGTTAGATGTAAATATAAACGGAATGCAATGATTTGCAAATCATTTTCAACCCATATTCAGTTAAATATGCTACAAAGACAACATATTTGATGTTCAAAGTGATAAACATTTTTTTTTTTTTTTTTTGCAAATAATCGTTAACTTTAGAATTTGATGCCAGCAACACGTGACAAAGAAGTTGGGAAAGGTGGCAATAAATACTGATAAAGTTGAGAAATGCTCATCAATCACTTATTTGGAACATCCCACAGGTGTGCAGGCTAATTGGGAACAGGTGGGTGCCATGATTGGGTATAAAAGCAGCTTCCATGAAATGCTAATTAATTCACAAACAAGGATGGGGCGAGGGTCAACAATTTGTCAAATCGTCTAACAGTTTTAGAGCAACATTTCTCAATGAGCTATTGCAAGGAATTTAGGGATTTTACCATCTACGGTCCGTAAAATTATCAAAAGGTTCAGAGAATATGGAAAAATCACTGCACGTAAGCGATGATATTACCGACCTTTAAACCCTCAGGCGATACTGCATCAAAAAAAAACATCAGTGTGTAAAGGATATCACCACATGGGCTCGGGAACACTTCATAAAACCACTGTCAGTAACTACAGTTGGTTGCTATATCTGTAAGTGCAAGTTAAAACTCTGCCATGCAAAGCAAAACTCATTTATCAACAACACTAAAGAAACGCCGCTGGCTTTGCTGGGCCCGAGCTCATCTAAGATGGACTGATGCAAAGGGGAAAAGGGTTCTGCGGTCTGACGAGTCCACATTTCAAATTATATTTGGATACTGTGGACGTGGTGTCCTCCGGACCAAAGACGAAAATAACCATCCCGATTGCTATAGGCGCAAAGTTGAAAAGCCAGCATCTGTGGTGGTATGGGGGTGTATTAGTGCCCAAGGCATGGGTAACTTACACATCTGTGAAGGCACCAATAATGCTGAATGGTCCATACAGGTTTTGGAGCAACATATGTTGTCATCCAAGCAACGTTATCATGGACCCCCCTGCTTATTTCAGCCAAGCCATTACAACAGTGTGGTTTCGAAGTAAAAGATTGTGGGTACTTTCCTGGCCCGCCTGCAGTCCAGACCTGTTTCCCATCAAAAATGTGTGACGCATTATGAAGCGTAAAATACGACAGCGGAGACCCCGGACTGTTGAACAACTAAAGCTCTACATAAAACAAGAATGGTAAAGAATTCAACTTTCAAAGCTTCAACAATTAGTTTCCTCAGTTCCCAAACGTTTATTGAGTGTTGTTAAAAGAAAAGGTGATGTAACACATTGGTGAACATGCCCTTTCCCAACTACTTTGGCATTTGTTCCAGCCATGAAATTTTAAGTTAAGTCTTATTTGCAAAAAAAAAATAAAAAAATATGAGTTTGAACATCAAATATCTTGTCTTTGTAGTGCATTCAACTGAATATGGGTTGAAAAGGATTTGCAAATCATTGTATTCCGTTTCTATTTACATCTAACACAATTTCCCAACTCATATGGAAACGGGGTTTGTATTATGTTTAATAATAGGTTATTTACCCATTGTTAAAAGTACAAAAATCAGAAAAAAACAAAACAAATCCAACCAAGTCTACCCCTCTTCTCATTTTGCAATTGGATCTCCTGCCTGTTTGTTGTGGAATTTTTCCCACATATCAAACGTCTCGCATGAAGGGTCGCAATTTTACCGCAATAACTTCTTGGTGTCATCGCTACTGCATGCTGTCTGGCAGAGCAGAGCTGTGCTGCGCTCTGATCAGTGCTGGCAGAGCATGGAGGACACAGCAAACGCGCAGCACAACCGTAACGTAACAAATTCATACTTGGTGAAATTTAGGGGTGCAAATCTAACAGTAACTATCTGACGCTGATTTAAATGGCATACCAACAATGTAGGGTACTCTCTCTTAAATAGCCTTGTTTTATGCCTATAGTTATTACAGTCGTTCCTGTGGATACAAGTGCCCCGGCTGACAAGTTATTTAGGATACGAGCTGTCTATCGGCGAATTGTTATGCTTTAGGTTGTGAGCAAAAGTCATTAGACTCCCAACCATTAATTAGCGTAAAACATTGCCACAGTGAACCACATAAGATCAGATCCAAACAACTGGTCTTACTTTATAGCATAAGCTTGTAGCTAGACAGACATAATTTTGTTGTTCCAATCATAAAAATGAAGAAAGTTAGTGTGAAGAACAGTGCCAAGAAGAAGCTGAATTTAGGAGAGAAAGAGGGAATAAGGATGGATGGCTCACGCTGCTGATGTTGTTTTTGACAAAGAAGCAGCTTGAAAGATATACCTTAGGAGTCAGCTCTTCATTGTCAATGTTGAACATTATAATAAAATTAGTCAGAGTTGGCGACTTGTCCAGGGTGTACCCCGCCTTCCGCCCGATTGTAGCTGAGATAGGTGCCAGCGCCCCCCGCGACCCCAAAAAAGGGAATAAGCGGTAGAAAATGGATGGATGGATAGTTCAGAAAAATATGCATGTTGGGTTAATAAGATACTCTGAATTGTCCATTGTCTCATGGACACACACCTGTTGTTGTTGACTTTGGACTAGCGACTGCACGACATCAAGGCCGCGGAATAGAGATATGCGGCAGGCTTACACACACAAAAATATACGCCACACACACATACCTGCAAATCCCTTAGGGGTGATAGACGGATGGGCAGCCCCTGAAGAGTTGCAACCTGCCACCGTGGCCCCCATTCCATCCTCTTTGTTGCAAGTCTCGAGATGTTGTAATATGTATATGTGCTTTGCTATGGAGGTTTTTTTCCACTCCAGACTAGGCCCCCTTAGGAGCCCAGTTTAGATTATATTCCTTTTACTCATCCTCCCCCAGCCTTTACCTTTTTTCCATCTCTAACGAGGCGCTTTGTGGCGAACCATCAGCGTTCCTGTTCTGTAACCCTGTACACTGTTTGTTTGTCTAATCTTGAACGGATTTGTCCTGAAAACAAAGAAGCAGCTCGAAGGAGATACCTTAGGAGTCGGCTCTTTAGTGTCAATGTTGAACATTATCATAAAATTAATTCAGAAAAATATGCACGTTAGTTTAATTAGATACTCTGAATTGTCCATTGTCTCACGGACACACATTTGTTGTTGTTGACTTTGGACTAGCGACTGCACGACATCAAGGCCGCGGAATAGCGATATGTGGCAAGCTTACACACACAAAAATATACACCACACACACATACCCCACTCCCATCCAACGCCGGGGTGATAGACGGATGGGCAGCGCCTGAAGAGCTGCAGCCTGCCACCGTGGCCCCCACTCCCTCCTCTCTGTTGCAAGTCTCGAGATGTTGTAATTTGTATATGTGCTTTGCTATGGAGTTTTTTTTCCACTCCAGACCAAGCCCCCTTAGGAGCCTAATTTCGATTGTATTTCTTTTACTCATCCTCCCCCAGGGTTTAGCTTTTTTCCATCTTTAATGGGGCGCTTTGTGGCGAACCATCAGCATTCCTGTTCTTTAACCCTGTACACTGTGTGTTTGTCTAATCTTGAACGGATTTGTGTTGAAAACAAAGAAGCAGCTCGAAGGAGATACCTTAGGAGTCGGCTCTTTAGTGTCAAAGTTGAACATTATCATAAAATTACTTCAGAAAAATATGCATGTTAGGTTGATTAAATACTCAGAATTGTCCATTGTCTCATGGACACACACTTGTTGTTGTTGACTTTGGACTAGCGACTGCACGACATCAAGGCCACGGAATAGAGATACACGGCAGGCTTACACAGACAAAAATATACGCCACACACACATACCCCACTCCCATCCAACGCCGTTGATGCAAATCCCTTAGGGGTGATAGACGGATGGGCAGTGGCTAAAGAGCTGCAACCTGCCACCGTGGCCCCCACTCCATCCTCTCTGTTGCAAGGCTCGAGATGTTGTAATATGTATATGTGCTTTGCTATGGGTTTTTTTTCCACTCCAGACTAGGCCCCCTTAGGAGCCCAGTTTGGATTGTATTCCTTTTACTCATCCTCCCCCAGCGTTTACCTTTTTTTCCATATTTAATGGGGCGCTTTGTGGTGAACCATCAGCGTTCCTGTTCTGTAACTCTACGCTGTTTGTTTGTCTAATCTTGAATTGATTTGTCCTGAAAATAAAGAAGCAGCTCGAAGGAGATACCTTAGGAGTCGGCTCTCTTGTGTCAATGTTGAACATTATCATAAAATTACTTCAGAAAAATATGCATGTTAGGTTAATTAGATACTCTGAATTGTCCATTGTTTCATGGACAACACTTGTTGTTGTTGACTTTGTACTAGCGACTGTACGACATCAAGGCCACGGAATAGAGATACACGGCAGGCTTACACACACAAAAATATACGCCACACACACATACCCCACTCCCATCCAACGCCGTTGATGCAAATCCCTTTGGGGTGATAGACGGATGGGCAGCCCCCGAAGAGCTGGAACCTGCCACCGTGGCCCCCACTCCATCCTCTCTGTTGCAAGTCTCGAGATGTTGTAATATGTATATGTGCTTCGCTATGGAGTTTTTTTTCCACTCCAGACTAGGCCCCCTTAGGAGCCCAGTTTAGATTGTATTTCTTTTACTCATCCTCCCCCAGCCTTTACCTTTTTTCTATCTCTAACGAGGCGCTTTGTGGCGAACCATCAGCGTTCCTGTTCTGTAACCCTGTACACTGTTTGTTTGTCTAATCTTGAACGGATTTGTCCTGAAAACAAAGAAGCAGCTCAAAGGGGATACCTTAGGAGTCGGCTCTTTAGTGTCAATGTTGAACATTAACATAAAATTACTTCAGAAAAATATGCATGTTAGGTTAATTAGATACTCTGAATTGTTCATTGTCTCATGGACACACACTTGTTTTTGTTGACCTTGGACGAGCGACTGCACGACATCAAGGCTGCGGAATAGCGATATGTGGCATGCTAACACACACAAAAATATACACCACACACACATACCCCACTCCCATCCAACGCCGTTGATGCAAATCTCTTAGGGGTGATAGACGGATGGGCAGCGCCTGAAGAGCTGCAGCCTGCCACCGTGGCCCCCACTCCATCCTCTCTGTTGCAAGTCTCGAGATGTTGTAATATGTATATGTGCTTTGCTATGGTGATTTTTTTCCACTCCAGACTAGGCCCCCTTAGGAGCCCAGTTTAGATTGTATTCCTGTTACTCATCCTCCCCCAGCGTTTACCTATTTTCTATCTCTAACGGGGCGCCTTGTGGCGACCCATCAGCGTTCCTGTTCTGTAATCCTGTACACTGTTTGTTTGTCTAATCTTGAACGGATTTGTCCTGAAAACAAAGTTTCGTTGTACTTGTGCAATGACAATAAAGATATACCTACCTACTTACCATAGGTGTGAATATGAGTGTGAATGGTTGATTCTCTATACATGCCCTGTGATTGGCTGGTGACCAATCAAGGGTGTACCCCACCCCTCGCCTGAAGTCAGCTAGGTTAGGCTCCAGTTTACCTGTGACCCTAATAAGGATAAGTGGTATAAAAATGGATGGATGGATACTTTGTAAAACTAGTATAAGTTAGTTTCTTCTTTTTAAAACATGTTACATGTTAAAACTGTGCTCCCTTTTGGGGTCCCAAAAAATAGATTTCAATTCATTTAAATGGGCAGCGCTAATTTGCAATGCATGGTTTTCGTGGTTCGAGCTCTCACAGAAGCAATTAAACTTATATCCCGGGGTTCACTCTATTACCTTGTCTTTAGAGCAGTATGTGTTTGTTTACACAAAATGTTCTAATAAATGTTAATTGTATGAATTTGATTTTATAAACAAAATAGGTGCACATTTTTGCAACATTGCCGTTTTCCAAAAGTTTATAAACCGGTTTAAAATTGGCCAATTGGCCATTGCTGTACACATGAACAGTCAAAAAACAACTTTTTTCGTTACTTTGAACAGCCTTTTGAGACACTAGTGATTTAGGGATATATAAATAATCATTGATTGATTGATTGGTCAAAGGACAAGCACATTGTAAGCAATTAGGGATAATGATCAAAACCACACCACCACCGTATCTACAGTATCATTACTTAGCTAGCATATTAGATTTTTTTAAACAGACTTTACCCCAGAATTTCACGCCTGTCTGATTTCATAGATCAGGTAATCTAAAGGTGAAACAGGTGTATAAAAATGAAAAATAAAACGGAACGAGCTGTGATAAAATAAAAAGGGTAATCATGATATTGTCAAGAGAAGAAGAGGAAAGGGCCTCAGTAAGTGGATTCCCCGTTTCTGGGATTCTGGACTGTATCCAGAGCCATCTATTTGTGCAGAACATGCGCTCTAGATTTGTGTTTCTCACTGACTGTGTAAGGCCAGTGCAGAAGTGTCTTTACGCTCCCACATTCAGCTCCTATGTAGTCAAATTGGCATGAGATGTGCCTGTCCTCTCTGTATTTCTGGCATCTGCTGCTCTATCTGTCACTGTTAGTGAGTTGAGTTGGTGGATACGCTGTGAGCATAAAAGCGCCTGTGTCTCTGTCTGAGTGCGTCTTAGCTTTATAAATCCTATCTAACAGCTGCACAAGGCAAGTATCCCTCCCTGTTTAAGTTTGCTACCTGATTTCAGCAGGAGATGAGTCACAACATGTCCGGGAGGTATTCTTAATGACTACTAGTTTTTGTCATCTACCTTGCCTAAAAGGATGCACTTGATCTTCTTACTTGCAGATGCAGCTCGCTACTGCCATTTAGATGTCCCACAATGGTTGCGCTATAATGTCAGCTGACTGCCTCTGATGAAGGACTTCTGTTTTGGTTTAGTCAATCATTTCTTATCGCTACCTCATGGTACCTTGCTCTTTCAGTGCTTTCCCAAGAAATAATGGTCTGCATAGTTTAGCAGTGTCTGCAAACACACCATCCATCATAACGGGGGGCAAGACTGTTTGCACTTTCACAGCACAGGATTTGTTAGTGTCTTAATAAAGCATGCCGACACTTAGTATTATCCATATTCAATTATATTCACGAGTTATTACAGGGCATTTTACAAAATATTGAGCATATTTAGAATCATGTTTGTTCGGTTGGACGATGAAAGCATATTTTACACATTTTTGGCCTAAACTAAGTCTTAAACTGAGTCTTATTTGTGTCTTATATGTATTGGAATCCAGTATGGGCCTGATGTACTAATGGTTTGCGTGTATTAAAACATGTGCAAACTTGATAGCACACGCAAAGCTGATCTACTAAACTTGTGCGCAGAGGATTTTGTCTCTTAAGTAAGCAAAATAACGAGCACAATCCATTTAGTTTGTCATCCTGAATAACAGAACATATTTGCTAATCATTCAAATTCTGGGTGGAAAAAACATAAATATAATATTGTAGCTGACGCAGTGTGATCTAACAAGGCTGAAGTTGTTCTGGGGCTTTATTTCATTCTTAGTACGTCTAGAAAGGACGTGCAAGCTATCTGTTGCGCAGAAATACTGTAGCTACGTATGCTTGTCAACACATCTCCCGTCCAAAGGCAAAACCTAGTAACTCACTTCTAGCTGATTTTGCGGAAACAAAGGAAAACCAATCTGTGTTGATGCTGTCTTACAAAGATCTACAAAGTCATCAAACGTATAGATGTTTTCTTGAGCTTTCATTTTCTTGCCAAGTGATGCCATGGATTGATTCTGCTCTCATGAATGTGTGCCCTTTCTCCAGATATTTTATTACAATCTCGGGTGGGCCCCATTCTGCGTTTGTACATTGGGCAAGAGCCGTGTACAGCATACAGTTTTTATTTTGACCTCCACAGTTATCTGCCCAAAAGAATATGCAAGGGGAAGAATCAAGAACAATACATGTATTGAAGGTGCTTGCAACGTCCTGGGCCAATCTTCCAAATATCCCCTCGTGCCATAATATCACATAATCAGGTTGACCGTCGGCCCCCATTCGTGCAAATGTCTCATTAAAGACAATAAGGCGACTGACAAATAAGCACCGATTGGTCCATTGAGATTCTAGGTTTTTCTGTTGTATCTACGCGGTTATGTGGTAGTTGCTAGGTCCGGCCATGCACGTAACAGCTTACTTACGGAAAAAATTACAATATCGCATACACTAATGTAAAGCATATCACCTAGGAACTCCAAAATTATTATCAGCTCAGTTTTGACCAAAATCGAGTTACTGGGTTTTGCCTTTGCACGGGAAATATGAGAACTATCAAAAATACAAATGTTAGCCATATAGAGCCTGATTTACTAAGATTCAAATACCACATGCTAAACAGTGTGTGCAATCTATAAAACTGTGTGTACAATTACTAACTTTGCAAGTGGTATTCCTAAGTTGTGAAGACTGCCTTTTAAATTATTTTTTTTCATCTACTATGCAGCTTTCACCATAGAGACACTCAATCATTTACTGCACATAAATGTTATAATGCTCTCACCTGTGGTGTTTTGCTATCAAACAAGCAGCAGACATATACTACTTTATATGGTCGTTTTCGAAGCAATTTGGTGCATCCACAATGAAACCCACTTTTTTTGTGCGCTGCAGATGCGCTCATGAAAGAGAGGCTGCAGCCACTGTGCTCAAGACACAAAACAATGCATATTTCAAGGAGATTTTTCAATAGGAGGTCTGTCAATAATATATATTCAAAAGAAACAACAAAAATGGCATTCAAAACAACAGGAAAGGACACCAAAATGCATCAATTAAATATGTTTTAATCAGCCCCTTAACTTATCCAGCATGCAGCTATAAAATGATCAAAGGATGTTTGTTACGTTTGCAGTAGGAGTATAGACGGCACAGACTACAAGGGGGCGTAGAAGCTAGATAGATGGATAGTACTTTATTGATTCTTTCAGGAAAGTTCCTTCAGGAAAATTAAAATTCCAGCAGCAGTGTACAGAATTGAGATCGAATCTAATCAAGTAAAAAATAAATAATGGGGGTATAAATGGAAACAAAATAGAAAAATAATACAATAAGAATACAAATAAAAAGCTTTATGTCTTATTATATATATATATATATATATATATATATATATATATATATATATATATATATATATATTAATATCAAATAAACTATAAATAAACTATAAATCAAATTGAGAATGGAGTGTGACAAAAATCCGAGAGTGTGTATGGTTTAAGACTATGTGTAAGAATTATTTTACCAGAGTGATGAGGTGCTGGGCAGGCTCGTATGTTAAAGAGTAGGCAGGTAGTCAGGGCGAATAGCGAGATGTCAGAGGTCCTTGTCTAGGTGGGAGGTGAAGATCCAAGAGGCAGTCCGGGAAGCACAGCATACAAGGTATAACGAGACACACAGCAACATGAATGCGGGAACAGAGGTCGGTAGTAGGATCGAAAAGGAGGACACAAGATAATGAAAAATGACGGGGAAGAAAAACACAGAGAGAGAGAGCAAGATTGCATAAAGCACGATGATCGCTTACAATACCCCAGCAGAAAGTTAAGTTCCGGCGCGGGATAGCAGGTTGAGCAGGCTTATAAAGCAAGGTCTGATCATCAGCACCAGGTGTGCTGATTGCTGCCGATTGATTGCAGCTGCTTGATGCCGCCGGTCTGGCATGCACTCTGTGCACTCTCGGAGCTACGCACTCAGAGCTGCGCTCAGCGCAGCACATGGATGAATGTGCAATGACATGCGCCCATGACAGTACCCCCCTCCTATGGACAGCTTCCAGATGTCCTATGACACGAATCAGAAGAACAAAACTCAAGGAAGGGTGGAGGAGTGAACTGGTGGTGGGTCGCCGGCCCACATGTCCCCAAATCCACCGGGGACGAGTCTGGTGGCAGTGGCAAGTAGAATGCCGCTGCGGCCGGCGAGAAGGGCAACAAAGGAATGGCCACCTTCTTGACCGTCGGGAAGGCAGATCCGAGTGGTGCCAGGACCCCAGCAGCCTCTGGGTTCCACGTCTCTGTCCTGAGCGGCGCTGCTATTGGCGCAACAAGCGTCCATGCACTACCCGCAAAGGGCGCCTGTGCGGTCGGCCAGCCGGAGGTCGCAGGGTGAATGTGAAATTACATGCGCCCGGGCCATGACAGTACCCCCCTCCTATGGACAGCTTCCAGATGTCCTATGACACGAATCAGAAGAACAAAACTCAAGGGAGGGTGGAGGAGTGAACTGGTGGTGGGTCGCCGGCCCACATGTCCCCAAATCCACCGGGGACGAGTCTGGTGGCAGTGGCAAGTAGAATGCCGCTGCGGCCGGCGAGGCGGGCAACAAAGGAATGGCCACCTTCTTGACCGTCGGGAAGGCAGATCCGAGTGGTGCCAGGACCCCAGCAGCCTCTGGGTTCCACGTCTCTGTCCTGAGCGGCGCTGCTATTGGCGCAACAAGCGTCCATGCACTACCCGCAGAGGGCGCCTGTGCGGTCGGCCAGCCGGAGGTCGCAGGGGCAACGATGCTGGAAATGAGGAGGATGGCGGCGCTGTGAAGAGCTCCACCACAGACGAGGATGATGATGTCGTCAAAGCCAGGGACGTGGACGACGATGTCGAAAACAGAGACGAGGCAGTAGGCTGAGGTTGCTGGCCAAGGTGCTAAAGCCTGGGCCAGCCGTGGAGCAGAAGCAAGCACTGGCCATGGTGTTGAAGCCAGTGCTACTGACACGGGAACCAGTCTGGGTATAGGTGCTGGTACAGGGGTCAGTTTTGGAGCTGGTACTGGTTTGAGAACCAGTCTGGGTGCTGGTACTAGTTCGAGGACCAGTCCGGGTGCTGGTGCTGTTTCGAAGACCAGTCCGGGTGCTGGTGCTGGTGTGGGAACCAGCCTTGGAGCGGATGCTGGTGTGGGAACCATCCTTGGTGCGGGTGCTGGTGTGGGGTTCAGTCCTGGAGCGGGTGCTGGTGTGGGAACCAGCCTTAGAGCGGATGCTGGTGTGGGAAGCAGCCTTGGAGCGGGTGCTGATGTGGGGTTCAGTCCTGGAGCGTGTGCTGGGTCGGGGATCAGTCCTGGAGCGTGTGATGGGTCGGGGATCAGTCCTGGAGTGGGTGTTGGATTTGGGATCATTCCTGGAGCGGGTCCTGGGTTGGGGATCAGTCCTGGAGTGAGTGCTGGGTCGGGAATCAGTCCTGGAGTGTGCGGCGGTAGTGTGGTTGGTGGATGCGGCCAGGCAAACTGAAAGACAGGTGGTAGTGGTCTTGCTGGCCGCAGCTGTGCTACCCCACCAGCATAGCCGTCCGTACTACCCCCCCGGCCCCCAGACAGCTGATGCCATACGCTTCCTGCCGACTGAGGAACAGTCACTAAGGGTGGGATGAGGACGCCCAGGCGGCGGGTAAATCCTCATATGCAAAACCAAATCAAATTTAGCAGATTCCGAGTGAGGAACACCGACAAGACATGACAACATGACAGCACTTTTAAAACACGCCAGTCTTATAACAGTATTAAATGGCAGCGTGACTTTGGCGACATATGTCTGTGAGCGCACACTATTTTGAATTGTTTTGTTTACAGTCACTGACGTATCACCTGTTTTTTTCACCAAACGTGAAGTGGGTGCCAATTCATTTGGGAAGGCCTTACTGTAGTTATTTGAAAATTATTACATAAAAAGTACAATTTATATCTGGTATAAAAAGGAAGGGTTAGTGCACCTGCCTCACAATACAAAGGTCCTGAGTAGTCCTGAGTTCAATCCCGGGCTCGGGATCTTTCTGTGTGGAGTTTGCATTTTCTCCCCGTGACTGCGTGGGTTTCCTCCGGGTACTCCGGCTTCCTCCCACTTCCAAAGACATGCACCTGGGGATAGGTTGATTGGCAACACTAAATTGGCCCTATAGTGTGTGAATGTGAGTGTGAATGTTGTCTGTCTATCTGTGTTGGCCCTGCGATGATGTGGCGACTTGTCCAGGGTGTACATCGCCTTCTGCCCGAGTGCAGCTGAGATAGGCTACAGCGACCCCCCTCGACCACATAAGGGACAAACGGTAGCAAATGGATGTATGCAGTGTCATTTCACTGTCAGTTGCAAATTAAATAAATGAAATATTTTCTTTGATTTATCTCTGTCATTTGTATTCAATGGTTTCTTTAAAAAGTAGGGGAAAAAAATCAAAACAATTGTAAATCTATTTTTTGGTGAAAAAGACAGGGATTTTTTTTTTTTATGCCTTATCGCCCAGGCCTAGTCTCCATACACAGTGTGGAGCCGCTCTCATAGTTAACAATTACCTTCATTATGACAAATAAACTGCTTTTCTTAGTA
Organism: Nerophis ophidion; assembly: GCF_033978795.1. Lineage (NCBI taxonomy): Eukaryota > Metazoa > Chordata > Actinopteri > Syngnathiformes > Syngnathidae > Nerophis > Nerophis ophidion. The sequence goes on from NC_084619.1 coordinate 28,266,466, forward strand.
TCTTAAATTTCCTTATCAGGTATTATTATCACTAAAAGACGGGGCTAGACATGTTACCCATAGAGAATAGTTAGGCTAACCTGAAACAACCCTAAGAAATAAGTGCTTAGTAATTTTAGCGATGTGCAGATGGATACACGTGGATCAGAAAATAGCGGTATTGACACATTTTGTATTAAAGACAAGTTGCAAACATACTGTGCTTGGTTTCACGCAGTATATTACAATAGAGAATGTTCCGTTGTGAATAACATGTTCTTATTATATTTTGTTGTACTGACTTTTGCAACATGTATATTTATTAATGTAGTAATGTCTTAGGTACATCACACTGTAGTGATCTCTCCCCTCTTTTTTAAAAATGAAAACACAGATTGTGGCTTCACATTTTCCTATATAATGACCGCACAGTTTGTTACTTTGACTGCAGAAGCGAGTTGAAAAGCCGCCGGCTGTGTATGTAATAGTTCTGTGGGTGTTAAAAGTTAATTGAAATTGTCTGACGGAAGGTGGTGCGACACAGGGGTGAGCAGCGCCGCCAAGAAGCCAATCACAGAGTTGACTTAGATCTATGCTGTGATGTTGGCAGTACTTAGATTTGTTACGTACAAAGTGTGGCCCAAAGGCTATTTGCGGCCTGCAGCTTCTTTTTTTTTTTATACACCTGTGACTTATTTCAAATTTAAAATGAAAAATGGCCTAGATCAGTATATCACAAAGGCAATACAGAACTATAATTTTCTGAAAATGTAATTATAATTAAGACCATTCAAAGCGTTGCATTGTTGCACATTCCTAAAAAGAAACATTATCGTATTATTAGTGCTGTCAGATATTTACATTATTATAATCACACTTATGCATTTTGATGTATTACCATGAATCACAGTAAATTACTTGCATGTAAATTAAAAATAACGTTAAAGGAAGATTCCATACTTTTGACAAAAACTGAGTTTTATTGTCAGAATATAATACAGGAACTTGTTTGTATCGTTTTACCTGAAAGCATGTCACCTTTATTTATTTAAGACTAGCTAACAGTTTAATCTGAAGTACTATCAGGTTTATTTTTAAAGTGCAATTTTTCCAGCAAGCAATATTAGAAACAACCTTTTAATATTTGCACTGACATATACCAACCTAACATAACTAACCGTAAGGTAAAGGAATATGTGTGGATAATCTTTGTTTATACATGATTCATGCGATACCGTTTTGTGATTCATCACGAGTTAACTATGACAGCCCTACTTACTGTATCATAAACTATACTGTACTATACTGTAGTATTCTATACTATACTCTACATTTTTACACATTTATTTATTATTTCTTTCTTTCTGTTTATTTTTTATTTGGGAATTGTATTTATTGGAGAACTATTCCACTTGATGTATAATAAACATTGCAGCTTTTATTTTCGATTGAGTGTTATAGCACACTGTGATATAAAGCATAATGCAGGATTTTTTCTGCCATACAGGTGAGGTTGAAAAATGATAACAGTACGGTAAAAAAACGAGTGACCCTGTCATCATTTTCAAAATGGAGGAGGCTGATTTCAATACCGTTAATTTGAAATCGCATAAAGGGAAGAAGATTAAGAGCTATTCAGTAGGATTTAAGGTCCAAGCTATTGAATACCGGTATGCTAAAAAGAACAGTAAGCAGCTATGTTTTATTAATATACCTGTTGAGCCGACGGTCCGACACACAGGCAGGGCACGCTGGAGATGCCCAAGATGGCGGCGAGCGAGCAGAGAGGAGCAGCGGAAGAGCGATCTGGACTGAGGTTTTATTGAAAAATAAACAAAGTCAAACTGCTCAAGCCATGTCCTTTCTTGGTAGTCCTGGCTTGAGACCGTCACAATACCGTAGCTGCGTCTGTCAAATATGAGTCATTAAATGACTCCCGCCTCCTGGTGGTAGAGGGCGCTAGTGATCCTTCTTGCAACTATTCGGCTGCAAAATAAGTGAAATGAGTGACGTAATTGTGCTGGGACGGATATGATGCTGCGGGTGCACGATGGACCTATGCTGGCTATGTAAACAACCGGGCTGAAATAAAGCATGTTCCAGTCCTAAATACCCAGTGTATTATTTATACAATAACACTTTCTGTTGGCAGCGGTGGGATAAAGAGATCACCCACGGAGCAGAACGGGAGGGGGAGTTGTCCGAGGAAATTCTGTCGTTGCCCGCACCGAAGCTAAGTGATAGCAGCAGTCTGATAGCAGTTTTCTAAACTGGACTTTCAATCAAAGCAGGAGGTAATAGGAAGATCTCCATCGAGATAGAGAGACTTTTAAAACTGAAGAAAGATAAGGGAGACTTCTATAAACAAGTTATCGATGCATTTGATCAGAAGGAGCTGGCATGGATTTCATTTATAAGTAAAGGTAAGACCATTTTTTATTTAGCCTTTATTTAACTTGGTAAAATCCCATTGAGTTTAAAGATCTCTTTTCCAAGGGAGACCTGGCCAAGAGGGCAGCAGCAAGGTTACATTAAAAACAGTATCCATCCATCCATTGTCTTCCGCTTATTCCCTTTTTTGGGGTGGCGGGGGGCGCTGGCGCCTATCTCAGCTACAATCGGGCGGAAGGCGGGGTACACCCTGGACAAGTCGCCACCTCATCGCAGGGCCAACACAGATAGACAGACAACATTACACTCACATTCACACACTAGGGCCATTTTAGTGTTGCCAATCAACCTATCCCCAGGTGCATGTCTTTGGAAGTGGAAGGAAGCCGGAGTACCCGGAGGGAACCCACGCATTCACGGGGAGGACATCCAAACTCCACACAGAAAGATCCCGAGCGTGGATTTGAACCCAGGACTGCAGGACCTTCATATTGTGAGGCAGACGCACTAACCCCTCTGCCACCGTGAAGCCCATTAAAAACAGTAAACAACACATAAAACATCACATTTACAACATTAAAACTTGCTTATATGACACATGTGCATACAGACAAGGTAGACTGCAATCCTTTCACAGAAGCTTTAAACTCATTTAATGTAACAAAGGTTTTAAGTTGAATATTCGATTGTGGGTTATTCCAAGCCTTCGGTGCTGAAAATAATAACCATAACAAAGTTTTTTTTAATTAAATGTCCTTTTCATGATGGTATCCTTACATCACACTAAAAATTTTACTGCATGCCTTTGGTAAGTGCCGGAGTGAGAAAAAGTTTTAGAATAATTAGCGCATGCTTACTTTTACCGAATGCCTTCGGTAAGCGCAGGAGTGAGAAGAGGTTTTAAATTAATTAGCGCCCCGGCTGCAATTCAAGGAAATACGGTAGTTTAAAAAAACAAAAACAAGCAAACCCACTGAAAATGAGTTATTGTTTCTGCTATGGCGCCATCTTTTGGACCCCGACTTAAACAAGTTGAAAAACGCATTCGGGTGTTACCATTTAGTGGTCAATTGTACGGAATATGTACTGTACTGTGCAGTCTACTAATAAAAGTTTCAATCAATCAATCAATCAGGTGCTGCACTGCCCTTCTGGTTAGACCGAGCTTTCAACTGGAAATACTGTCTTCTAGCTGTCCATAGAGTTTCTACTCGTATGGATTTATCCTTCAACACTCCAAGCAACGTTTGTAGGTTTTACAGTATGACTAAAACAATTCTTACTTAGTAAACCATCCCATGTGTGATGTCTGTGTGAGTGTTTTCATGCATATTTGTACGTGCTATCGTAACATGATGACGCTAGCGTCGTTAGCATCAGCTAATTTGCTAACACGTTTACAATTTTCTTTGTTTGTACCATTAACTTACAATGGCATTTTTTTGTATTGTTTGAGTTTTGTGAATTCCCCAAAACTGTGGAGTTATTGAGTCTGTTTAGCTGATTGGAGAGCTAGCTTCCGCATCTAGTGTGTCCATGATGATGACTTCTATTTTGTTTGATCAGCCGTTTTACTGCGATGTCACAAACAGTTTCGAAACAGTTAAGGTACGAAAATAAACATATTTACAATATTTATGTGTAAATAAATCATTTCACAATATATGTATCTGTGGCTTATAGTCCGGTGCGGGAATAATATTGGAATTTTTTTATTTATTCTAAAATGTAGTGGGTGCGCCTTTATACTGGTGCGCTCTATAGTCCAGAAAATATGGTAATTAACTTAGTGATTCATGCTTAACTCTGCTGCAACACTATGATGCCTATTAACTGTCAATTTTGATTTGATTTATTTTGTCCTTTGCGTAATTATTTGAGGCTGTATTGACAAAAAGTCGAAGAAACTCTTCCTTGTGAACTTTAATATGAGGTCTGACTTGCTATGGTGTGTTGAAGATAGATTTTTTACTTTGTTACTTGTTAATTTGGACACGTTAGAATGTTAGATGATGACATCCTCATTACATTTTTAAGATTGGCCACTGTGGAAGAGGCAAAAAGTCAACTAAACAAAGCAAAACAAATATATTTAGGAATACAAATAGAGTTCCTTCTGTTACTTCTTTTTTTTTTATGTCACAGGCAAGACGGAGCCACCTGTGAGTTCTTCAGATAGGGGGCACAGCAGGACACGCCACTCTTTGAGAATGGCAATACGTGCTTTCATGTTAGAGCCTTGAAAATTGTCAATAGTGTGCAAAGCCACCTTACTGCACAGGCTTACCTAAGCTAAAACACCCAGTAGCCCCACTCAATCAGGGGCCCCCGATTTTGACGGCGGAATGCAATGATTGGTGTGCATAGCTGTATATCACTAACAACTCAGCTTCGTCTAGAAATGGTGTACTCTCTCTCTCGGCTGCGTTGATTTCTCCTGCTTCTCAGAGTGGGGCTCGAACCCACAGCGCCTGTGTGGATCACCAGCATACTACCATTGTGCTAAAACACAGGGTCACCTTACGACTGGCTATGTATTTCGTTGCAAGGGAACGGAGCCCCAAAAGCAGGGGTTGGCAAACCAACATGTTGAAAGACCCATATTGGACCAAAAATACAAAAACAAATCTGTCTGGAGGCGCAAAAAATTAAAAGCCATATTACATACAAATAGTGTGTCATGAAACATAAATTGATTTAAGATGACTTAAAGGAAACTAAATGAGCTCAAATATAGCTACAAATGAGGCATAATGATGCAATATGTACATACAGCTAGCCTAAATAGCATGTTAGCAGCGATTAGCTTGCAGTCATGCAGTGACTAAATATGTGTGATTAGCACTCCACACAAGTCAATAAAATCAACAAAACTTACCTTTTTGCATTCACGCTCAACGTTATAAGTTTGGTGGACAAAATGAGACCGAAAAAAAAAGTGGCATAAATCACGTCTTAGTAAGTCGGAGAAAGTTATACATGTAAAAAAACTACGGTGAGTTCAAGGACCGCCAAAATTAGTAGGACAAAACGGCGCTCGCCAAATACTCGAGTCAGTGAGGCATGTTTAATATAAACAGTGTGCTTTATAACAATTAGGGAGGTTTTTGTCATGTTTGTCCTACAGAAACCAAATTTAAACAAAACATATGTTTTTTTTCCCCCTTATCATTTCCATTTTTTATATATTTTTGAAAACGCTACAGACACCCACTAGGGCAGGGGTTGCCGACCCCTGCTCTAAAGGGACATGGAGGGGAAGAAAATGTTTTTGCGAGAGCTCGCAATACTTTTTGCGATATCTCGCAAAAGGTTTTTTTCCTATGTCAGTGAACCGGAAGTAAAACAGACCCAGCAATGGTGAACCAGAAGTGAAACAGACAAAGCGATGGAGGAGCCTACCAATCATCCGTGGAAGAAGTTTTTTTGATTTCTATTTTGGTATTGGCCGAACATATAAAGACATCAAATCGTATTATGGTCCCACAACAGAGCACAGATGATGGGTCGGATCCTGCATGCTCCCCTCCTTCATCGCTGTGTCTGCTTCACTTCCAGTTCCCTGACATAGGAAATAAACTTATTGCGAGATCTCCCAAAAAGTATTGTGAGAGCTCGAAATCCATCCATGTCCCTTTGGGCAATGGTGTCCAAGGTGCGGCCCGGGGGCCATTTGCGGCCCGCAGGTAATTTTTTAACGGCCCCACGGCACATTTTAAAAATACGATTGAAAAAAAATAAAAACATAGAAAGTGATATAAAAGAGCAAACAGGTGAAATGTAACAAGAACATGTTGCAATGTTTACTAACACAAAGTTTCCATGCAGGTTGTTTCTTTCTTTAAAACATAATGATGAATCAAAATCAATGTCATTATGAATTATTGACCTATTCAAGGCTCCAATTACGTCACATTAAATATTTTGATGGATGGATGGATGGATGGACACACACACACACACACATATATATATATATATATATATATATATATATATATATATATATATATATAAAACTGTGTTTTCTGCGTAGGCAAACTGGCGGGGGGGAGATCTTTGAGGTTGGGGGGGCCCTCAAGGTTAAGTGGTCCCTGATAGGGTGTGCTGGCTAGTCCTGGTCCGCCTGCCAGCACACACTCGTCCTGAGTAAAGCAAGTGCACACGGACGGACCAAAGCACTGGGGTGTGTCACCAAATGCAACTGTAACTCGTAGATGCATAGCAATGCCCAGCAAGCTGAGTGAAAATCGTGAAAACAAAAGACTTAATTAAAGCTACAAGCAGCGATGGACGGGACCGACTTTTGCTGTTTTTTTCTGCCTTTACCCATTCAACATATCTTTACCTGCACATTACCTACCTTCCCTGCATCCTGGGGTCACAGTGGTGCTTCTTTCTTTCACCTATACACGCTGGTGCTTCCTGCCATCACCCAGACAACATAATTTTACCAGCACATTACCTACCTTCCCTGCATCCTGGGGTCACAGTGGTGCCTCCTTCTTTCACCCAGTCAACATATCTTTGCACGTCACTGAGTTAGAAGCAGTTTTGCCTGAGCAGAAAGCCGCCATTTTGTGACAGCAGTACACACAACAGCACGTAAACAACATACCTTTAACTGCACATTACCTACTTCTCTGTATCCTGGAGTCAAACTAGTGCCTCCATCTTTCACCCTGTCAACATATCTTTACCTGCACAGTACCTACCTTCTCTGCATTGTGTGGTCACGCTGGTGCTTCCTGCTTTTAAGCGGCCATCTTGAGACGGCAGCAGCGCTGCAGCAGCAACGCAGCGGTTATTTGAAGGCTTGTAAAATCAAAACCGGAGCAGTTGGAAAAACTCTTTGCGCAACTTTTAATCAGAAGGGTTCAATCTCTTTCCTGTGCGAGTTTGAGGCCGACACAACAAACGCGCTCAGAGGAGATAATGTTTGAAAAAAGGTGACAGGTTTTTACAAAACTTTTGTAAAAACCTGTCAACTTCCTGTTGATTTTTGCTGAAGGATGTAAACGAATGAAAATGTAGATCTAAATGAGACCTACATAGAGGTTTTTGTGTCATGTCTCTACGACATTCCTACCGGAATTTACGAGCAGTTTTGTCTGTTTTCTTCTTAGGAGCAGTTTTGTCTGTTTTATTCCTAGGGGGTGCTAGAGTGCAATTTTGAGTTTTTTTAATTTTAAATATTTCATCAGATTGCAATTTTCGCCAGTCCTAATGTGTGTGTCCAGTTTGGTGAGTTTTGAAGCATTTTAAGAGGGTCAAATTACAGCTCAAAGAGGCAAAAGTGACATTTTTTAGGAAACTTTAGTTTTGAAGGGGTTTTTGCCAACTTCCTGTAGATTTTTGCTGAAAAAAGTTAGTGTGTGAAATCTAGGTCTAGGTCAGACCTACATAGAAGTTTTAGTTTTATGTCTCTACTACATTCCTAACGGAAGATACAAGCAGTTTTGTATGTGTTTTTTACTAGGGGGCGCTAAAGCGCAATTTTGAGTTTTTTTTTTTCATTAGATCGCAATTTTAGTCAGTCCTAATGTGTGTGTCCAGTTTGGTGGGTTTTGAAGCATTCTAAGGGGGTCAAATTACAGCTCAAAAGAGGCAAAAATGACATTTTTTAGGAAACTTTAGTTTTGAAGGGGTTTTTGCCAACTTCCTGTAAATTTTTGCTGAAAAAAGTTAGTGTATGAAATCTAGGTCTAGGTCAGACCTACGTAGAAGTTTTTGTTTTATGTTTCTATGACATTCCTAACGGAAGTTACAAGCAGTTTTGTATGTGTTTTTTCCTAGGGGGCGCTAGAGCAAAATTTTGAGTTTTGGGTTGTTTTTTATTAGATCGCAATTTTCGCCAGTCCTTATGTGTGTGTACAGTCTGGTGAGTTTTGAAGCATGTTAAAGGGGGTCAAATTACAGTTTAAGGAGGTGGCGGTATAGTAGTAATGAAACCTTAGAAATACATTAGGGTCCTCTGTCCCAAAGGGACATTCGGTCCCTAAATATCAATCCAGAAGCGTAAATACAGTAGTTATTTATACATAAAAGACCTCTTTTTCAACAAAGCGGTCGTGTTGCTAAATACGGTACAGTTTGGCCAAGTCATTAGAAACGCCTTGAAATCCAGGAACTTTTTTGATGTAATTTCTATGATTTATATCCTCTTCGTTACATATCAGTTGATAAATTGCGAGCTGCTAAAACATCTGGCATGGATAGCAAAGTCCTACAAGTGTGCCACGTAAACTACGTCATGTTGTTTTAGGCTTGTGAGACCATCGGACAATGACTTTATGCATATGATTAACTAAAAGCTGACAAAATTACAAGTGCTTAATGCAACCGAGACCGCACTAAAGTGACCATCAATCGTTTTTTTTTTTATTTCTGATCTGAACCAGAGTATGGGACTGTGAACGTACCTTAAAAGTGTACTAATTATGCCTTATCAAGTTTTACTCATGTCTGTGGTTGGGGTGCACAATGATTATCAGGCCACTATGAGGATACAATAAAAAATAGCTCATAAAAATCAAAACTCTTGAATCAGGTGAGACTACATTGTGCCGTACGTAGGTTAAGGTGAGTAAATTAACTCCTGCTTGCCTCGCTGTAAAGCTGTGAATGGTAATGCGTCCCCTGCACACAGCAATTTTATGCTGCGCACAAAATAAAATCCACCCACCCAATTCGCTAAACCAAATAAATGCAACTCTGTGAGTGACAGGTGACAACAAGCGGCCACAACAGATACAATAATGTTCCTCACTACTGTTCAATTATAGAGTGCTTCGGAATTTTCTACATTCCCCACAATGCATTGCCAATGGCCATATTGGGAGGCTTTGTTTGTTAACATGCATATATTTGCTCATCATTCATCCAGTGGTAGTGATATTGCAGATGAGGTGTATAAAACTAGATTTTATCACAAGCTTGGATTGCTGCAGTCAATCGATCCAATGTGACGTGCTATGGACAACTTCGTGTTTCTTCCAATCATTTCATTTCAGGTAATTAAAGGGGAACATTATCACCAGACCTATGTAAGCGTCAATATATACCTTGATGTTGCAGAAAAAAGACCATATGGTTTTTTTAACCGATTTCCGAACTCTAAAAGGGTGAATTTGGCGATTTAAACGCCTTTCAATTGTTCGCCTGTCGGAGCAATGACCTTTCACCCGTGACGTCACATCGTGAAGCGACCCGCCATTTTCTCAAACACATTACACACACAAAGTCAAATCAGCTCTGTTATTTTCCGTTTTTTGGACTGTTTTCCGGTACCTTGGAGACATCATGCCTCGTCGGTGTGTTGTCGGAGGGTGTAACAACACGAACAGAGACGGATTCAAGTTGCACCAGTGGTCAAAAGATGCGAAAGTCCCTCGTTTGTTCTGCACACTGTACCGACGACAGCTATGCTACGACAGAGATGGCACAGAGATGGCAAGAATGTGTGGATATCCTGCGACACTCAAAGCAGATGCATTTCCAACGATAAAGTCAACGAAATCACAAAGGTGAATTTTGTTGATGTTGAGTGTGCTAATCAGACATATTTGGTCACAGCATGACTGCAAGCTAATCAATGCTAACACGCTATATTGTCTAGCTGTATGTACATATTACATTATTATGCCTCATTTGTAGCTATATTTGCATCCAGCCTTTCCCTCCACCCACATTTAATGCCAATCAAACACATACCAGTCATTGGTTAGAAGGTGATCGCCAAATTGGTCCGTGCTTCTTCCCGTGCCGCTGTCTGTCGTGATATGGCTCAAAAGCTTATGTTTCTTCTTTAATTTCGTTTTCGGTACCTGCCTCCAAACTCCAACTATCCGTTTCAATACATGCGTAATCTGTTGAATCGCTTACGGCGCTGAAATCCGAGTCTGAATCCGAGCTACTATCGCTATACCTTTCTGTGCTATCCGCCATGTTTGTTTCTGTGTGGTCTCGCTGTGACGTCACAGGATAATGGACGGGTGGATATAACGACGGTTAAATCAGGCACTCTGAAGCCGTTTTTCGGGATATTGCGTGATGTGATGATGGTGTCAAATTTACGTGGGACAATTTCTGAAAGTGCATGACTCGAGCCTTGACAACAAGCCTGCTAATATGGCTGTCAACAATGCATCGTGGGCTACTTTAGCAAACATCCAAATTTCTCTGTAGCAGTGGTTCTCAACTTTTTTTCAGTGATGTACCCCCTGTCAACATTTTTTTAATTCAAGTACACCCTAATCAGAGAAAAGCATTTTTGTTTGAAAAAAAGAGATAAAGAAGTAAAATACAGCACTTTGTCATCAGTTTCTGATTTATTCAATTGTATAGCAGTGCAAAATATTGCTCATTTGTAGTGGTCTTTCCTGAACTATTTGGAAAAAAAGATATAAATATAACTAAAACCTTGTTAAAAAATAAACAAGTGATTCAATTATAAATAAAGATTTCTACACATAGAAGTAATCATCAACTTAAAGTGCCCTCTTATCGGATTGTAATAGAGATCCATTTGTCAATGTTGTTGTTGATGAACCCCAAGATGCAGTGAAGGAGGCAGGCATGGAGTGAGAAAACATGATTTAATTTAAAACACTAGGACAAAAAACAAACAAAAGGGTACAAACAAAAAGCGTGCAAGTGGGCGGATAACAAACAAAAACGGTGCGACCAGGTGCCAATCAGCTGCAGCTGAGGGGAAAACTGCACACAGGGAAAAAAACAGGAAACAGGCAAAATAAGAGCGCTGACAGGAACTAAAAACAGGAAATACTAAACACACAGAGGAAAAACTAAAACACAAACAAACTGTCAGTGGCAAGCCTGACACCATCTAGATTCATTACACTAATTCTAAACATTTTTTCACAAAAAAATAAATCTTTTACATCAATATTTATGGAACATGTCCACAAAAAAATCTAGCTGTCAACACTGAATATTGCATTGTTGTATTTTTTTTCACAGTTTGCGGACTTACATTCACATTTTCTTGAAGTATTATTCAATAAATATATTTATAAAGGATTTTTAAATTGTTTCTATTTTTAGAATATTTTTAAAAAATCTCACGTACCTCTTGGCATACCTTCAAGTACCCCCAGGGGTATGCGTACCCCCATTTGAGAACTACAGCTCTATAGTAATGTCTGTCGAGACATTATAGGAGATCCATCAATCACTTTATTTAGCAAAACTGTTTAGTGTTGGCCTTAACCACACCCCAAAAACATTAGCGAAAATATACGCTCTATGTGGATGTTTTATATGGGATATAAATGTGATCTTCGAAAGGGATACCATTTATTTTGAAAGCCGGACCCCTACCCAAACATACGATACTCGTACCACAGCTCATCAAAAATATGTTTTTGATATTTTCATTGTAAGTGGGCCAAATCATCTATAACCTATTATAAAATGATCTAATGGAAATGATTGCTGTCATATCATTATAATAATAAGACATTTAACTTAAGATGCTAGGTTTGGTCCACTGAATGTTCAAGGAGTTAATGTGCTTGCCCAGACCCATGAAACATTAGGGAGGACATTGAATGTCAGCATCACTACAAGGTATTTTAAAAGTCTAGGAAGATGGCTGTGCTGCTGAAGAAATTGCCCTAATGCCAGTTGCAAGGAAAGGCTCGAGGCCAGTCCCTACTGCTGCAATGTTTGGAAAATGCAAACAGTGATCTGTGATTTCATCATGAACATGATGGCGCTGGATGACCAGCCCTTTACCTTTGGTGAAGGTGCCGGCTTTTGTAAGGGCAAACTTTCACGTACAGTTTGTCAAATCCATCTTTGTTTGACTCTTTCTTGCCTCAAGGTGTGCACAAACTACAGTTAAAGGGGAACATTATCACAATTTCAAAAGGGTTAAAAACAATAAAAATCAGTTCCCAATGGCTTGTTTTATTTTTCAAAGTTTTTTTCCAAAATTTTACACCTCCCGGAATATCCCTAAAAAAAGCTTTAAAGTTCTTGATTTTCGCTATTTGCGATGAGACTGTCCATTTCTCTGTGACGTCTTACAGGGCTGCCAATTCAGACAACATGGCGGTTACCACAGCAAGATATAGCGACATTAGTTCGGATTCAGACTCGGATTTCAGCGGCTTAAGCGATTCAACAGATTACGCATGTATTGAAACAGATGGTCGGAGTATGGAGGCAGATAGCGAAAACGAAATTGAAGAAGAAATTGAAGCTATTGAGCGAATAGCTATTGACGCTATTCTGCCATAGCATGGTTGTACCTAATGAAGTGGCCCATAGCATGGCTGCCTTATTAGCATCGCCGGTAAAATGTGCAGACCAAACGATCAGGACTTTCGCATCTTGTGACACTGGAGCAACTTAAATCCGTCGATTGTTTCGCATTAAATGTGGGTATCTAGTTTCAAATGTACATACAGCTAGCGTAAATAGCATGTTAGTATCGATAAGCATAGCATGTTAGCATCGATTAGCTGGCATTCATGCCGTGACCAAATATGTCTGATTGGCACATAAGTCAACAACATCAACAAAACTCACCTTTGTGATTTCGTGGACTTAATCGTTGCAAATGCATCTGCAGGTTATCCATACATCTCTGTGCCATGTCTGCCTTAGCATCGCCGGTAAAATGTGCAGACACTCTGGCACATTCAATGGGGGTCCGGCGGAAGATTTCTTGCCAGTGGTGCAACTTGAATCCCTCCCTGTTAGTGTTGTTACACCCTCCGACAACACACCGACAAGGCATGATGTCTCCAAGGTTCCAAAAAATAGTCGAAAAAACGGAAAATAACAGAGCTGAGACCTGGTGTTTGTAATGTGAAAATGAATATGGCGGGTGTGTTACCTCGGTGACGTCACGTTCTGACGTCATCACTTAAAGACTGATAAACAGAAAGGTGTATAATTTGCCAAAATTCACCCATTTAGTATTCGGAAATCGGATGAAAAAATACATGGTCCTTTTTCTGCACCATCAAGGTATATATTGACGCTTGCATAGGTTTGGTGTTTATGTTCCCCTTTAAAAAAAAACCAACAACATTATAATATCCATATTGCTTTTGACAGGCAAAAAGTTATCGACATCGGCTTGGAAAAAACAATATTTGGCATCATGAGTCGACTGTGTCTCCTCTGACGACATGCGATCAGGGGACATCCTGATGAAAAATGAAAACAATAATAATTTATAACACTATCATGGAACTCTAGGCCAAAACAGGGTAGATACAGTAGCATAGCCTGTTAGTCCAGTCAAGTGCGCTGAGGTCTGACTTCTGACTACACCCCACCGGTGTTTTGTCAAAATGTACTACCCATAAAAAAAAGAACCACCCAACAAAAGATGGTACGAATATGGCAACAATAATATTCACAATAATATTTTGGAATCATTTTGGTGATTCAACCCAAAATTCCAAACCTTGATGCTGGGTCCAATTTGTATAATCTTTCGTATGACTCTGCCGGTGTTCGAACTCACGACCTACCGATATCTACCACAAGGCCACTGAGCAGGTTAAATGGCTACATAATAAACGATAAAATTCAGATTTTCGGTTTTAATCGCTTTTGATTCAGTTTTTTCCATTGTACACTTATTTTATCACTCTAGAGGAGGGGTGTCAAACTCATTTTAGCTCAGGGGCCGCATGGAGGAAAATCCATTCCCAAGTGGGCCGGAATAGTAAAATCTCTGCATTATAACTTCAAAATAAAGACAACACCAGGTTGTTTACTTTGGCAAAAAATAAAACAAGCACATTGTGAAAACGTACAAATCACGAATAATCCTCTGGAAAAAACACTTTGTTGAAAATTCTGAGGAAATTGGTGCAGTTTCAAAAACACAATGAGTTTAGATGTGGTCACAGTTTATCTACAAAGCCAAGATTAAACTTTAAAACGCAGTCTTTCTGGGATTGAACAAAAACACAACATGTGAACTTTTCGAGGTATCAAACACCTCCTTTGTCATGTCCACGTATCAACCCAGTGTTAACTCAACAAACCGTGAGAATTCGAGGTAAAACTATTTAAAAGGCTTAAGTTTTCCCACTATATTTTCATACCTTAGATGGCGCCTGTCATGGCGGTAATCCTCGAACCTGTTGGTAGAACACCTTATTTCACCGGTTTGGTCCATGTGCTGCCTCTATTGGCTCTGATATTCCGAAGCGTTTTGGGTGTATAGAAAAGTTTTATCTATCTATTATTATTATTAATGTTATTACTATGAAAAAAGGACGACAACGAGGCATCTTACAATGTTAAAAGTTGATTTTCTAAACAAAAATTATTTTCAAGGTAAAAGCTGATTATCCGAGTACACAAGATACTACTGTCTATTCTTAAAACCCACGTAAAGACATTATTGGGGTTTAAAGGGTGCCAAATAACAATGTGTTTGAAGCGGAAAACACAAAACGGCAGGTTTTAAGTTTCCACGCTTTACTTTGTACCTCTTGCTGGTCCAAACAGAATTGCTATTGTGACATCCAGTGGACACATTCAGAACAGCAGTTCATTTCATAAAAAAAAAGATGCAACTCATTTCATACTTGGAAAACTCACCAGGCGGGCCAGATAAAACCTGTTGGCGGGCCTGATCCGGCCCACGGGCCGTATGTTTGACATCCCTGCTCTAGAGTGTGTGCTTTTTTTTTTTCAAATAAAATTGTATAAAATGTTTGTTAAATAAATGCAAAAATCCTTACATTTATTGTTGCAATGCATCTTTGGAAAATTTGACCAATATTTTTGGTCAAGGCATAATCATTTTGTAAATGTATCAATATGTGCTTTTATTACATCATGCTTGTGTAAGATACTTTTTTGAAACCTTTATTTTGTTAGCGCAGTCAGACTGGATGTGGTGCACTGCGCTATTACTGTGAAGGGTGGAAGTGTGCTGTGCTTTTGTTCTTCAGATGATGACTAAAGAGGCGACTCACCTGAGGCTGTTGCGACCACGGTTTGATCATGGTTGCTACATTATGACGTTCACAACAACACAAGCAGATGAGATGTGTTGTGGGTGGTTGGATTGTTGTTAGCTTTTAACTTTGTAGTGTAGTCGCTCTTTCAATGGCCGTTTTGACATTGATTGTTTAGTTCAGGGAGGGGCAGTTGAGTGTGACGGGGATTACTTCCTTTCTTCTCCTCACATGACAACATTTCACTCACATTTATGTCAATTTCCCTGAAATTATTTGGCATGTATCAGCGGATTCTGTTTTATTGGCCACTTATGTGATAATGTGAACGCAGAAATCATATGACAAACTTTTTTGTTGAGTTCAGTGATTATTGATTAGGCCTACTTGCGCTGTGTCAAATAAAAAAATAGCAACCATGGTGACAACCCAAACATGCTCTTTTTTCACTCACAAGCTCTGGAATTTGCATGCAGATTGCGTGGCTCATCAATCTTTTTTTTTGTTTTAATTATTATATTTTCATAATTGTGAGAAGCCATAATCAGAATCAAAATTAAAATTTGATTAATTGTCCAGCTCTAACCCAACTTTACGGAGCATGTGCGTATCAACGCTAAAGTGGTCCTCCAAACAAATTAAAACCAAAAGTAGCTATTTTGTGTAGACTTACCTCATGTAGACTTTGTCACTCGCACTACAAATAAGGATTTGTTTTAAATTATATTTCTTTCACTGTGTATTCCAGGGGTCACCAACCTTTTTGAAACCACGAGCTACTTCTTGGGTACTGATTAATGCAAAGGGCTACCAGTTTGATACACACTTAAATACATTTCCAGAAATAGCCAATTTGCTCAATTTACCTTTTAATAAATAAATCTATGTATATATATAAAAAAAAGGGGTATTTCTGTATGTCATTCTGTCGTGCATTTTTTTTCTTCTTACGGAAGGTTTTTTTGTAGAGAATAAATGATGAAAAAAACACTTAAGTGAACGGTTTAAAAGAGGAAAAAACACGAAAAAAATGAAAATAAAATTTTTAAACATAATTTACGGTATCTTCAATTTTGACTCTTTAAAATTCAAAATTCAACCGGAAAAAATGAAGAGAAAAAACAGCTAATTTGAAGATTTTTGAAAAAAATAAAAACATATTTATGGAACATCATTAGTATTTTTTCCTGATTAAGATTAATTTTAAAATGTTGATGACATGTTTTAAATAGGTTGAAATCCAATCTACATTTAGTTAGAATATATAACAAATTGGACCAATCTATATTTCTAACAAAGACAAATCATTATTTCTTCTGGATTTTCCAGAACAAACATTTTAAAAGAAATTCAAAAGTCTTTGAAATAAGAATTAAATATGATTTTACAGATTTTCTAGATTTGCCAGAATATTTTTTTTGAATTTAAATCATAAGTTTGAAGAAATATTTCACAAGTTTCTTCGACGAAAAAAACAGAAGCTAAAATGAAGAATTAAATTAAAACGTATTCATTATTCTTTACAATAAAAAAAAATAATTTACTTGAACATTGATTTAAATTGTCAGGAAAGAAGAGGAAGGAATTTAAAAGGTAAAAAGGTATATGTGTTTAAAAATCCTAAAATCATTTTTAAGGTTATATTTTTTGTCTAAAATTGTCTTTCTGAAATTTATAAGAAGCAAAGTATAAAAATAAATGCATTTATTTAAACAAGTGAAGACCAAGTCTTTAAATTTTTGGGGGGGATTTTCAAATTCTATTTGAGTTTTGTCTCTTTTAGAATTAAAAATGTCGAGCAAAGCGAGACGAGCTTGCTAGTAAATAAATACAATAAAAAAAAAATAGAGGCAGCTCACTGGTAAGTGCTGCTATTTGAGCTATTTTTAGAACAGGCCAGCGGGCGACTCATCTGGTCCTGACGGGCGACCTGGCGTTGGTGACCCCTGATGTATTCTGACTAGCAAGCATGTAGACATTTACAGAATGAAGACATTCGTGTTGATGCAAATAATGGTAGCCTACATTTTCCATTTCTTCACCGTTGGTTAAACAGGAAAAGCAACTGGTAACTTTCTTGAGGAAGCAGTTGATTTTGACAGAACACCTGTGTTGTCAACATTTTGCCAGTATAATGTTTAGTTTACTTAAATATTTATACCTTATATTTATACCAGCTTTGGACAGCTTGTACAGCTCGGCTCCCGGCCGAGTCATACCAAAGACTATAAGAATGGGACCCATTACTTCTGTGCTTGACACTCAACATCAAGGGTTGGAATTGGGGTTAAATCACCAAAAATGATTCCCGGGTGCGGCACTGGTGCTGCCCACTGCTCCCCTCACCTCCCAGGGGGTGAACAAGGGGATGGGTTGAATGCAGAGGACACATTTCACCACTGGCCCTGCAACGAGGTGGCGACTTGTCCAGGGTGTACGCCGCCTTCCGCCCGATTGTAGCTGAGATAGGCACCAGAGCCTCCCGCAACCCCATAGGGAATAAGCGGTAGGAAATAGATGGATGGATGGACATTTCACCACACGTAGTGTGTGTGGGACAATCATTGGTACCTTAACTTTAATATGTGTAATGTATTTTTTGTAAGAGTGAAAGGGACAAGCGGTAGGAAATGGATGGACATAATTATTCTTCCAAACCTGATAAGACAATACTGCACAGCAGTGGTCGCCAAACTTTTTGTAGCTGCGGACCGGTCAACGCTTGAAAATTTGTCCCACGGACCGGGGGGGTTTCATAAAGAAATACAATCTTGTGTGCTTACGGACTGTATCCCTGCAGACTGTATTGATCTATATTGATATATAATGTATATATTGTGTTATTTATGTTGATTTAATAATTTTAAAAAAAAAATATATATATATATATATATATGCATATATATACATACATATATATATACATATTTTATCTTTATTTTATTTTATTTTTTTCTTTGCGGCCTGGTACCAATTGGTCGGTGGTTGGGGACCACTGCTGTACAGAGAAGACATACAAAGAGACATGCTGGTTCGCTTCCTACAGTCGGGTGTGGAGGTTAATTAGTGTCTTTATTGCAAAAGTTTTAGTTTTTTTTACACTGGCCTTGTGGTTAGAGTGTCTGCCCTGAGATCAGTAGGTCGTGAGTTAAACCCCGGCCGAGTCATACCAAAGACTATAAAAATGGGACCCATTACCTCACTGCTTGGCACTCAGCATCAATGGTTGGAATTAGGGTTAGATCACCAAAATGATTCCTGAGTGCGGCCACCACTGCTGCTCACTGCTCTCCTCACCTCACAGGGGGTGATCAACGGTGATGGGTCAAATGCAGAGGATAATGTTACCACACCTAATGTGTGTGTGACAATCATTGGTACTTTAACTTTAACTCTAATGTATGCATTATTTTTGCGTTTTTATTTTATGAACTGACCTTTTTTTTACATCAAACTATGCTGACAATTTCATTGAAAATAAATTCAGTGTATAAAAAAAAATGTGTACAAAAATTACGTGTAAAAAAAAAATAATCCATAAAAATATTGCTACCTGTACTTGTTCAAGATCACATCATTCCTCAACTTGGGTATTGGTCACTTGTGCCATGCATCATTTGTTTAACTCATTTGAAGAAACCCATCGTTTCATAATACATTTTCTTAAGTTTTATGGTTTGTGTGTATGTTTATGTGCGTGTGTGTGCATGAATTACCACTTTTCCAGACAAAGAGGTGCATTGCTGGATGGTAGATCAGCTTTTTGCAGCTGCTTATCTAGCCCAGCTGGGTCACGGCTGATACCAGCCTGAGCCACACTGAGCAGCTAACCTGGAAATTGATGTTTCACATCAGCAACCACCTCTTTTTGCTCTACTGCAGGGTAGCTATAGGTGTGAGTTTAGGGAATACATGCATGTTTCTCACTTGCTACTGTATATTTTGTGTGTGTGTGCGTGTGTACAAACGTGTGTGTGTGCGTGCGTGCGTGTGTGTGTGTGTGTGTGTGTGTACTTGTGCATCCACATTGGATGGCAAACCATTAGCATCTTGACTCAAGTGCGGCTTGTTTATAAAATTCTTCAAGTGTTTCTTTTGCAAATGTAAAACAATCAGGGTTGTGACTAAGTTGGGGCTGGGCGTCCTTGAAATCCATGTCTTTGTCTTGCCAGTTGGTAGGTCTGTTAGCATTAGCATCATTAGCTCCCTCATCACGGCTTGAGTGTCTTCATGCCGTCACAACAGGTGACTGCTCAGATTAGTCGTACTGCCACTGCTTTATCGCTTCTTTCCAAATGTTAAGAATGGCCGTACTTTTATCCAACAGACCATTCTTTATTTAAAAATCCAAACATTAACCAAAATTAAGATTTAATATTTGCGGGTGCATTGTAAACTCTTTCAGCGCTGCCTCCCATGTTTTGCTCTAACGTCAGTCGCAAACAAGAACTATAATCTCGTGTTACGTCATCAAAGAAGTCTCGTAAGATTAGAGCGGCCATATTTTTGAGTAGATCTGCAAGTAATTAATGACTTTCCAACCGGAAATGAACTGAACAATACTATGTACTGATTGATCCAGAGGCTCGCCAAACAATGTATTCATATCTCTAAAGTTAAAATCGGTTATCAGTTTGTACAGATTATTTTTTACACACACATATATATATATATATATATATATATATATATATATATATATATATATATATATATATATATATATATATATATATATATATATATATATATATATATATATATAGTTGGATTGTTCGGTATACCGGCACTAAAAAAGTACCGCGATACTAATTAATTGAAACCATGACTATACTGCCTTTGAAAAGTACCGGTGTCGTTCTTTCAGCTAAGTGCAGCTGTGTGGCAGTGACTACAGAGCCGAGGCGCATGATGTTTAGTGTGTCAAAACGCACACATAAAGTGCATACAAACAATAACATCGTAGTGGGGAAGAATGGAAAAAAATACAATTCTACTGGTTAATAAAGAGGGTGGTGAAGTAAATATGGAGGTATTTGGGCTTCAAAACCAACGGTAAAGGTGGCGCTTTAAATAAGGATGTGCCGCGCTGCAAGTGTTGCTTTAAAACACGCCTCACCAAATGTGGCGATACGTTTTAACACCTTTGCTTCAAACTTAGGTAAACATTTAAATAATAAGCATTCAGATCTGCACAAGGAATCATAAAGAGTGACAGGTAATCATTTAGTTGTTACACCTGTCCTGCTGTTCACTCAGGTGCAGACCGTAGCTGAGGAGCACAGGGGAGACGTTCCCTTCAATTCACTTTACCTTGCAATTGGTCAACTAAGATCCGCTTTCCGGTCAAAATTCGAGGCTGCCAATTAGTGACAATCTAGTTGCCTTGTTATTAGTTTTGCAGGACACAAAAGGACCCATTCATCACTTTACTGCGCAGTGCGCACACTCCTTTCTGTCTGTACTCGCCCACTCACTCACTGACGTCACTCAGGCAACACGTTGGCATTCTCGCAAACACACACACTGTACGATACTCTCATAAGTAACAGCTCCTCTATTGCTACATGTCTTGTTTTGTACAAGACATGTAGATACTTAGACGTGCTTGATGCCAAATATTAACGGAGTTAAGACCGCCCATCTAATGTCCACCCGTGCAAGTGAAATGACTATATTTTGCAACAAATTGCTACAATTTGGGCTTTATCTTTCACAAAAGTGTGTTTTACCTGCTACATGGCTTATCTGAGTACATTTGTCCATTTTTTTTTTTTTTTTAGTATTTACTAATAATTGTCTTTTTCTTAAAGCACATACCAGGATTGGCAACCATAAATCATGAAGCATTTATTTTAATGTAAATAAAGCTTTGTTATTATATTCTAACCTAATCCTTGATTATGGCAGACTATGTGTAATATGGAAAATTGTAAATTATTTTTCGAGTGCTACAAGAAAAACACAATGTGTTTAATGCCCTTTAATTTATATTTTAACCTTTTAAAATTGTTCTTTGAGTGCAATAGGAAACACATGTTTATTGTATTGCAATATTTTCTGTTAAAATAAAGCCAAAATTGACAATTTTTAGTAGTTCCCTTTATCTGGAAAAGTATCTATATACAATTTGGTACCGGTACTGGTAGCAAATTATTGGTATCGAGGCTACCCTAATATAAACACACACAAAGAGATAGCCTGCCCCCCGGCCAAATCCTTAATCCCAATGTGGTCCCCTGGTTCATCCAGTCCCTCTCATGCCTACACCTACCAGTATATCCAACTCATATCATAATTTCTTCTGGTTTTCCGCACTGGTTTCACAATTCACAGTTTCCTAGCAAAAGGTTATTATTTCAGTTAGTGAGGGGAAAAAGCTTTTATTGTCCACTTTCACTCTTGTTCATCCCTTCTGCCGTTCTCTCTCGTCCTCCCTGCACATTGACCAACCAGGTCAATTGCCAATTTGCTAGTGCCGTTGTCTTTGTCAGGCAACAATATTAATTTAGTCTAATTAGGACCTGCAGCTAATGAGTATTCCAGATAATTACTTAATTTATTATCGATTAAACAAGACTGACACCTCACAGGATGAAAAAGGCGACACTCGGACAGCCATATATTAGATTTTACAGCGACATTGGAGACAATATTGCATTTAGGCACACAAACGCTCACTAACCATTCTCATTGTGACACGACTGCATTGCAAACCTAAGCAGTTAGATCAGGAGTGTCAAACTCATTTTAGCTTAGGTGCCCCATGGAGGAAAATTTGTGTACATGCCGGCTGGCTTATTAAAATCATGGCATTCAAACTAAAAAAAATAAAGATAAATTTAGATGATTTTTTTTTTTATCTTAATTTGGGCAAAAATAGAACAAACACATTCTGAAAATATTACAATAAAATTATACAAAAACTACAGGCAGCGGTAAAGTTTAGATCAATGAAGGAAAGAAGAAAGTGAATGAATGTTTGCAACTGAATACATTTACATATGCATAAAATGTGTTTTCTTTTGCGTGATTTTTTTTTCATTGAATTAACGCTTATGATTACCTTTTTCTAAAACAAAATATTTGATGTGAGATATTACAGGATAATGCATACATTTATCATTTGTTTTCAAAACGGTTACAAAAAAGTGGGACACCAAACATTTACTGTGGAACCCCATTTTTATGACTTGATTTTGAAAAAATAACTTAAAAATGTCCTAGCGCCAACACTAATGGAGTATTGGTGCATGCAAAACAGCAGCAGGTGGCTGTGGTCTGCGGGCCGGTTCTAATACTAATCAAATATCGTCCCGGGGGCCATAAATAATTGACTTTGAAACCCCTTAGCTTGTCTGCTTTGTGCATTGCCAGGGTTTTTCTGTGTAGGTTCGCAACATAAATCAAAAAGTTATGGACAGATTTTTATTGCATTTTAATATAAGGAACAAGTACTAGTGATTAAATTTATGCGCTGATCATAATTTTTTTATAGGATTATTTAATATTGGTAGGTTGTAGGGGTGTGGGAAAAAATGTATTCGAATACGAATCAATCGAATATGTTGTGCGATTCAAAATTGATTTTCAATTTAAAAAAAAAAGATCTTTATTTATTTATTTTTTATTTTAATTTTTTTTTTAATCAATACAACAAACCACTACACAGCAATATCATAACAATGCAATCCAATTCCAAAACCAAACCTGACCCAGCAACACTCAGAACTGCAATAAACAGAGCAATTGAGAGGAGACACAAACACGACACAGAACAAACCAAAAGTAGTGAAACAAAAATGATATTATCAACAACAGTATCAGTATTAGTTATAATTTCAGCATAGCAGTGATTAAAAATCCCTCATTGACATTATCATTAGACATTTATAAAAAATAAAAAAAGAACAATAGTGTCACAGTGCACTTGCATCGCATCTCATAAGCTTGACAACACACTGTGTCCAATGTTATCACAAAGATAAAATAAGTCATATTTCTGGTTCGTTTAATAGTTGAAACCATTTTACTTTATTGCAATCAGTTGATAAAAAAAATGTCCTTTATAATTAGAAAAGCTTTTTAAAAAAAAATCTATCTCTGCTAGCATGTCAGCAGACTGGGGTAGAACCTGCTGAAATCCTATATATTGAATGAATACAGAATCGTTCTGAATCGGAAAAATATAGTTTTCCAATCGAGAATCGCCTTGAATCGAAAAAATCGATATATTATCGAATCGCGACCCCAAGAATCGATATTGAATCAAATCGTGGGACACCCAGAGATCCGCAGCCCTAGTAGGTTGTATCAAGTACTTATGTAGTTATAATAATGGGGAAGGGAATCTGAACCCGTTCTTATCGAGAACTGGCTCCCAGTGTTTAAATTTCTGGAAATTATTTTCCAGTTTTGCTAACAATTCTCTTACCGATTCCTGTGGGTGCGTGTGACGTCACCAAGCACAAAGCAAATGTTGAATGTTATTCACGAGAAAGGATTAAAACAAAGCAACTTGCAATATTTTTAGAGTGGATATTTCATCACAGAGAAAATAATACAAGAAAAATTAGCACACACATAATGTGATACCTTTTAAATGAATGACATGTTTTTACATCCCTCCAAGCCGAAAGTGAATGTCCACTAGCAGCAGCGGCAGCAACGTCACAACTTGCCTGCTGTTAATATTGCAGGTATCATACCTAACTAACTAACTAACTAACTAACTAACTAACTAACTAACTAACTAACTAACTAACTAACTAACACTTTCTATTATGTTAGCACCTCAGTTTGTTCAATATAAAAATACATAATCCATTTCTAAACCGCTTATACTACATCAGGGGTGCCTATTACGTCGATCGCAAGCTACTGGTCGATCGCGATTTTATTAGCAATCATCATTCTTCACTATGACGTCACTTTCGTCACTTGACTAACATTTGCGGCACTCAAGGATCTTGTGATATGATGCTGGCTGCAGCGAGCTCAGTATTTAAAAAAAAAAGGCGAAAAACACTTTATTTCAACATACTTTTGCGGCTATGTTATATTTCCAGTTCAAGGCACGGACCAGTAAATACATTTTAAACCCTGCAGCGAACACGTCCAAAAGATAGCGCCATAGCACAAACAATGACACACCTTTTCAGTGTCTCTGGCGGTGACAAAATCTTGTGGGCTTTAGCAAAGAAAAATCTATAAATTAACTGCAACATATTTTAAGCCGCAGGGTCCAAAGCGTTTGAAAAAAGTGGCAGCTACTGGTCTGGTAAAAACAAGGAAGTTCTCTGGCTCTCACAGACCTGTAACTTCTACTTTAAAAAAGCTCTTCTGTCCTCTTCTCGTTACCTGTATTAATGGAACCTGTTTGAACTCGTTATCTGTATGAAAGACACCTGTCCACTGCCTCAAACAGTCAGACTCCAAACTCCACTATGGCCAAGACCAAAGAGCTGTTGAAGGACACCAGGAAAAGAATTGTAGACCTGCACCAGATTGGGAAGAGGGAATCTACAATAGGCAAGCAGCTTGGTGTGAAAAAATCAACTGTGGGAGCAATTATTAGAAAATGGAAGACATACAAGACAACTGATAATCTCCCTAGATCTGGGGCTCCACGCAAGATCTCATCCCGTGGGGTCAAAATGATCATGAAAACGGTGAGCAAAAATCCCAGAACCACACGGGGGGACCTGGTGAATGACCTGAAGAAAGCTGGGACCAAAGTAACAAAGGTTACCATCAGTAACACACTACGCCGACAGGGAATCAAATCCTGGAGTGCCAGACGTGTCCCCCTTCTTAAACCAGTGCATGTCCAGGCCCGTCTGAAGTTTGCCAGGGAGCACAAGGGAGAATGTCATGTGGTCAGATGAAACCAAAATAGAACTTTTTGATATAAACTCAACTTGTCGTGTTTGGAGGAAGAAGAATACTGAGTTGCATCCCAAGAACACCGTACCTACTGTGAAACATGGGGGTGGGAATATCATGCTTTGGGGCTGTTTTTCTGCTAAGGGGACAGGACGATTGATCCGTGTTAGGGAAAGAATGAATGGGGCCATGTATCGTGAGATTTTGAGCCAAAACCTCCTTCCATCAGTGAGAGCTTTGAATGGTTCACCAAATACTTATTTTCTACCATAATTTACAAATAAATTATTTAAAATTCCTACAATGTGAATTCCTGGATTTTTTTTCACATTCTGTCTCTCACAGTTGAAGTGTACCTATGATGGAAATTACAGACCTCTGTCATCATTTTTAAGTGGGAGAACTTGCACAATCGGTGGCTGTCTAAATACTTTCTTTGCCCCACTGTATATAAAAGAATAGATAGCCCGACCCCCTGGCCAAATTATTTTAACACATTCTGATGCCCAAGGCAAAACGTTTGGTTACCCTTGGTAACCAAACGTTTTGCCTTGGCAATATTTTGTCGTATGATAACAAGGCAGCATACAAAAACCAGGGCAAACCTTTGGCAAAATTGTTTGCCAAATTATATAAAAAGTGTAGGAAAACCGAGGCACCACAGTATTATATGCATAAAGGCAAAGGAAAAGGCATCAGGACCCTTTTGTTTCACTGTGACTGTTTGTGTGTGGCCTCATATTGAGGGTGACATGTTCCATTACCTGACCATGATTTAAGCACAGTCTGAGGTAATAGCCAGCTCAAGTGAGGTCACCCAAAGGCCAATATACAAGAGTCTGAATGTTTGTGGTGTGAAAAACAAAAGGTAAACAACATAATAAAAACAAAACAGTATTAAGGAGCAAACAGCTAGGCCGAATGTTGAGAGAAGAACAGACAGACTTAACCGAACTAAGTGGACATCACAAAGTGTCAGCGTTGACCGACATGCTGGTTCGAGTGATGCGTTTTTGGTTGGAAGTCGCCTGACAATGACTGAGCAGACCAGTTCGGCTGTCACTCTCCAACCATCACTACCACGCAGCCACCTGTCCAGTCCAATCAGAGCTGCCCGTGTTTGTCTGTCTGGCCTCAACAGGCAGATCAGAAGCTGATGAGAGGATGACAAAAAACAAAAGAGAGAGAGAGAAAAATGCAAGGCTGATAGAAACAAGTTGCAATCCTTCGTGCGCCATTCGAGAGTGACCAGAGCATGCATGTGACTCAGCAGTGGCAGGTCCGTCTCTTCTCAGCAACGCGTGAGATGACTAATGTGCTCAACTGCCCGACTTTACGCAAAGTGATCGGTTGGTCATTGTTTTGCCACTCAGTGTATTCATAAGGTCGCTATTTGAGTGCATAAGAAAGGCTTGAGCAGAAATTACTTCTTGTTTTTATGACTGAGCTAAATCACGCCATTGGACAAGGGGTGAAAGAGTGATTCATATCAATAGAACTATATTTACGCTGATAGACAAAAACAGTGGTATGTTTTTTTTATGCGAGGATTGGTTTTGTTTCACAGCGATGAGGTGTTCCCCGCCTTCCGCCCGATTGTTGCTGAGATACGCACCAGCGCCCCCCGCAACCCCAAAGAGAATAAGCGGTAGAAAATGGATGGATGGATGGTTTTGTTTCACAATACTGGCCTAGGGTAACCATAATTTATACCTGTTAAATATTTGTGCATGTGAAATTGTATACTAAAGTTACAGGCTTTGGTTTGAGCAAACAACAAGGAGACACAATACTGTTTAATTGGGTCTGATCTATGACTTGTTTTCACGTTAGGTTTTGATTTATAGTATTTATTTAATAATGTTTTTTTTTTGTTATATTATATTAATGTTTTGTCGGTCTCAAAAAGGGCAGAGCAAAACGTGAGGCGCAAAATAGAGCATTTGGAAAAATATGCAAATAGCCACTTAAAGAAAAAGCAATGGAGCAACAGAATATACCAAAAGCGAAAAACAGATAACTATGGTTACGCTAACAACAAAAAAGGCAGGCAGAGCAGCAATGAAAGACGAGAAGAAATGTCAAAAACACTGGACACCTTGAAATTGAAAGTTGAACAAAAGAAAAGCATGACAATGTCACTGAACATCCATCCATCCATTTTCTCGTGTCTCTTTCAGGGTGACAGGGTTCTGGAGCCTATCCCATAACAATTAATTTCCTTTCTAATGTATACAAATTTGACAAACACAATTTTGGTTCTGCAGGAACACCAGTCAATCTCCAAATTTAATATTTGATTCATAGTTAATGCCTGGATGTTACTGTGCTCCTTACCATGAATTCATTAACATGGACCCCGATTTAAACAAGTTGAAAAACTTATTCGGGTGTTACCATTTAGTGGTCAATTGTATGGAATATTTACTGTACTGTACAATTTACTAATAAAAGTTTTAATCAATCAATCAATCAATCCTATTGATCTTTGACTTTATAATGTTTTTTTTGCGCAACAGTTTTTGGGGGTCTAACGATTTGTTTTAACAACAATTTGATTCAATTAAGAATTTGTGGTTGTCAATACGATTCAGGGATGATCTTTTTTTTTTTCAATGATGCAATCCAAATGATTGTGAGTTAAAATTGATTGAGTACATTTTTCGCCCAAAAAAAAGAAAAAAAGAAGCAGTGCTCCTCTCTGAGCTGCCACCTTAACGTGGTATAGGAGTTTGCGTGTCCCAATGATCCTAGGAGCTATGTTGTCCAGGGGTTTCTATGCCCCCTGGTATGGTCTCCCAATGCAAACTGGTCCTAGGTGAGGGATCAGACAAAGAGCAGCTCGAAGACCTCTATGAGTAACACAAGAAAAGGACTCAGATTTCCCTCGTCCGGACGCGGGTCACAGGGGCCCCCCTCCGAAGCCAGGCCCGCCGCCTTTGGGTGGGGTGACGGGTCCTGACTGTTGTTTGTGCTTACGCACCAAACAGCAGCTCATAGTACCCCACCCTTTTTGGATTCACTCGAGAGTGCTCCCCCGGGTGATTCCCTCGTCCTACTGGGGGACTTCAACCCTCATGTTGGCAACGACAGTGAAACCTGGAGAGGCGTGATTGGGAAGAATGGTCGCCCGGATCTGAACCCAAGTGGTGTTTTGTTATTGGAATTGTGTGCTCGTCACAGACTGTCCATAACAAACACCACGTTCAAACATAAGGGTGTCCATATGTGCACTTGGCACCAGGACACCCTAGGCCGCAGTTCCATGTTCGACTTTGTAGTTGTGTCATCAGATTTGAGGCCTCATGTTTTGGACACTCAGGTGAAGAGAGGGGCGGAGCTTTCAACCGATCACCACCTAGTGATGAGTTGGCTACGATGGTGGGGGAGGATGCCGGACAGACCTGGCAGGCCCAAACGCATTGTGAGGGTTTGCTGGGAACGTCTGTCAGAGTCTCCTGTCAGAGAGAGTTCAATTCTCACCTCCGTAAAAACTTTGAACATGTCACAAGGGAGGTGCTGGACATTGAGTCCGAGTGGACCATGTTCCGCACCTCTATTGTCGAGGCGGCTGACTGGAGCTGTGGTAGCAAGGTAGTTGGTGCCTTTCATGGCGATAATCCTCGAACCCGTTGGTGGACACCGGTGGTGAGGGATGCCGTCAAGCTGAAGAAGGAGTCCTATCGGGTTCTTTTGGCTCATAGGACTTCGGAGGCAGTGGACAGGTACCGACAGGCCAAGCGGTGTGCAACTTCAGCGGTAGCAGAGGCAAAACCCCGGACATGGGAGGAGTTCGGAGAAGCCTTGGAAAACAACTTCCGGACGTCTTCGAAGCGATTCTGGACCACCATCCGCCGCCTCAGGAAGGGGAAGCAGTGCACTGTCAACACCGTGTATGGTTCAGGATGGTGTTCTGCTTACCTCGACTGCGGACGTTGTGGATCGGTGGAAGGAATACTTCGAAGACCTCCTCAATCCCACCAACACGTCTTCCTAAGAGGAAGCAGTGCCTGGAGAATCTGTGGTGGCTCTCCTATTTCTGAGGTTGCTGAGGTAGCTGAGGTAGTTAAAAATCTCCTCGGCGGCACGGCCCTGGGGGTTGGACGAGAGCCGCCCAGAGTTGCTTAAGGCTCTGGATGCTGTGGGGCTGTCTTGGTTGACAAGACTCTGCAGCATCGCGTGGACATCGGGGGCGGTACCTCTGGATTGGCAGACTGTGGTGGTGGTCCCTCTCTTTAAGAAGGGGGACCGGAGGATGTGTTCCAACTATCGTGGGATCACACTCCTCAGCCTTCTCGGTAAGGTCTATTCAGGTGTACTGGAGAGGAGGCTACGCCGGATAGTCGAACCTCAGATTCAGGAGGAATAGTGTGGTTTTCGTCCTGGTCGTGGAACCGTGGACCAGCTCTATACTCTCGGCAGGGTCCTTGAGGGTGGATGGGAGTTTGCCCAACCAGTCTACATGTGTTTTGTGGACTTGGAGAAGCCATTCAACCGTGTCCCCCGGGAAGCCCTGTGGGGAGTGCTCAGAGAGTATGTGGTATCAGACTGTCTTATTGTGGTGGTTCGCTCCCTGTACGATCAGTGTCAGAGCTTGGTCCGCATTGCCGGCAGTAAGTTGGACACGTTTCCACCTTAGCAGAGAAAAGTCACTACAAATACAAGTGAAGTGAAGTGAATTATATTTATTTAGCGCTTTATAACCCAATATCTGAGTTACATTAAACCAGTGTGGGTGGCACTGGGAGTAGGTGGCTAAAGTATCTTGCCCAAGGACACAACGGTAGTGACTAAGTAATGCCACAACACAACAACATGAAGTCATAATGCAACAACTACAGTATAAACCAAACCACGTCAATACAAAGACGAAACGGAAGTGGCAGTCGACGAGTTTTGGCCACTCAACAACTTCCTGAGACGGAAAGTTGAAAACGGTTTAATGAACAAAATTGAAAAAGTGTGACCACTTTTTCGGTCAAAAATAACTTTTTTAATGATACTAATATATTATGTTCAGGAAGTGGTTCCATCACCGTAACTTGCTCCACTGTCACTTCCATTGCGTCCTTTGTGTTGTGGTGTTCGTATTTGATGTGGCTTTTGATATCGTGCTGTAGCTGAAAGTTATGTTGTAATTTATAACATGGTCTTGTCTCCTTTGCATTTGTTGTTACTTTTCTCAGCCACCGTAGGTATCCACCAGTCTTGTTTGGACGACAGACAAGCGTACAGTCTGGAGTAACGTTTAACGTCCTTATCATCAAAAGAGTTAAACTTCATATAAAGTCTGCCGATCTTAAATCCAATGTTTTCTTTTTTCTAGTATTGGTAAAATCGATCAGTTTCCTTTTAAAACGATGTTGGATCAATACCTATTTTGCAGAGCACAGAGATGAAGTTAAATATAACGAATATAAATCGATATATTGATTAATCGTTCCACCCTTAATAGTTTTTAACTACTTTTTGTCATACATTCTCAAACGTAATATTTATGTCGGGCGGTATAGCTCGGTTGGTAGAGCGGCCCTGCCACCAACTTGAGGGTTTCAGGTTCGATCCCTGCTTCCGCCATCCTAATTACTGCTGTTGTGTCCTTGGGCAAGACACTTTACCCACCTGCTCCCAGTGCCACCCACACTGGTTTGTAAATATAAAAATTTGATATTGGGTTTCATTATGTAAAGCGCTTTGAGTCATTAGAGAAAAAGCGCTATATAAATATACAGTAATTCACTTCACCTCACATGTCATTATTTGCCCATTGTCCAGTTTATTCCACATTGGGTTGATTTTAAATCTTAAAATATGCATAATGCATGCACATATAATACTCGCAAATGAGATTCAGAAGTATACATAAAACCAAGAACTAACAAGTGGACAGCACAGTTACATGTTAAATAAAAAGTGAGATTTTAATATCAATCAAATTAGCATTTATAAACACATGAACACGCTAGGGCTGAGCGATATTGCCTTTCTTTAATACCATGATATTTTAAGCCATATCGCGATATACGCTATTTTTCTCTGTATTTTGCCTTAGCCTTGAATGAACACTGGATACATATAATCACAGCAATATGGTGATTCTAAAACATTTGTGTTCATACTGCACTAATATATGCTACTTTTAAACTTTCATGCAGAGAAGGAAATCACAACTGAGTCAATTTACCAAAACTGTATTTATTAAAGTTAATAGCAGGTGACTTTTCAAATGAAGCTACATATTAGCAGTAATGCTACTTTTGGTAGCAACACTTGTGCCCCACATTTGACAAATTAAAGTTGTCTACTTGACATATTCCCGCTTGAAACCGAACCACCGCCAGACAATGGACCCTGTGCTGTTTTTCTTGGGAATTAATTCTTCCTTCATTTGTTACGAGATTCGCACCTTCTTTCTCTCGCAACAACCCGCTAGCATCACAGCTAACGTTAGCCACGCCGCTACCTCTATGCTGGGCGAGGGCATATACGTATGTGCCGTATGACATGACAGTATGTGACGTATGTAAGAATGTGCACCTGCTTGTCTGTGAGAAGGAGACACAGGAAAGAGCGAGAAGAGCCTGTAGTGTAATGCCCGCAGCTAAAAACAACTGCTTGAGAACGTCTACTCGAATATTACGATATAGTTATTTTCTATATCGCACAGAGACAAACCCGTGATATATCGCGTGTATCGATATATCGCCCAGCCCTAAAACACGCACAAAAGTACCGAAAACTGGTGCAGTTGAGTAGAGGTATAGTTTTCCAGGTAGCTGTAATTGGTACCATATTGGTTTGAATGTGAAAAGTACTCATCCCTAGTAATAATTAAAGACACAGACCCCCAGACATTAGAGGTGTAATCTTAAAAAAAAAACACATTATGTATGGTGCAATGCACCTTATACTATACTACGGCTGTCTTCAACTAAAGCTTGTCATAGTCAAATCTGATTTGTTAGATTTTACCCATAGTTAAAAGATTTTGGACTTTAGGCAAAATCTATAGCGTTTTTTCCTTTGGTTGTGTTTAAGAAAGGTAATAATGAAAATCCCCACAAATAAAATTATCTCATTTGCGACTTTTTTCTCCGCAAGGAAAAAGTTAAGCCTTTTTCGTTTCACTCAGATAAACAAACACGGTATTGATTGGATGGTTTAGTGAGGAACTTGGATCTCTCCCATTGGAGTCAGCTCTGGCGAAGCGTTGAGGAAACGATCAAAGTTTACTATCTAGAGCAGTGGTGCCCAAACTTTTTGCCCCCAAGGGCCAAAGTGAAAATATGCCAATGGATTGCAAGTCAAACACAGCACTTTTAAGCAAACAGCAGCACCACGAGTGAAGAGTTTATATAACATTGTGGAGATCGTCATGTATGATAGTCAGCAACGAGTTAGCCTTGTGGACATGTTATCAATGATTGTGTGAGCTGGAAAGAGCTCAGTATAGATATGTATTTGATTTGGGAAACCACCCTTTATGGCTGAAAAGACTCAATGAGTCGTAGGTGAATCTGCGGAAGGATCATTGCTGTTACCGGAAGGGAGCGGTGAGGCAGGGCTCCTGCTCGAGCAAACTGGTCAAAGCTACACATCTGGTACTCACTGGGCTCATTGTCCATAGGGTTCAATGTCTGGCAATTCAACCGCGAGGTTGATCGTCGAGTCAGACTTCTCCAAATTTAATTGTCAAAAATAGTAGACTATTTTAATACACCCCTACCTTATACAGTCACGCCTAGATTCGTAACATATATTTTTTTTATTTAACAAATTTGCATTTATACAACATCTAGACATTTGAGTGTAGACATTTAGCTGCAATTTAAGATGTTTCACAACAATATGATCTTTACCATGAAATGATTAACGTGGACCCTGACTTAAACAAGTCAAAAAGCTTATTCGAGTGTTATCAATTAGTGGTCAGTTGTACGGAATATATACTGTACTGTGCAATCTACTAATAAAAGTTTCAATCAATCAATCAAAAACCCCTTTAAATCACTTTGAGTTCACAGAAATATAAAGTGCATGTTTATATCATATTGAATTCCCTCTCTAAAATGCTTTCAAATTAGTAACTGAGTTGGCCATTGAAGAATATTTATTTCGGTCAAAAACGATCAGAAAATCCCTTGGTTCTAAAGTTTATGACTAATAAACAAGATATTCAAAGAAGTGGAAATTAATGCTATTGCATTGCAAGTGCATACAGTACATTTTGTACATTTTTTTAAAATGTGAATTATATTTGTATAGCACTATTTTCTCTAGAGACTCCAAGCACTTTACATTGTCAAACCCGTTATCCATATTTAAGCGACATTTAAACCAGTGAGGTTGACACTGGGAGCTAAGGTAAAGTGTCAGGCCAAAAGCACAGTGGCAGAAGCTGGAATCGATCCTAGAACCCTCAAATTGCTGGCACGGCTCCTCTACCAACTGAGCCACGCCAACCCTAAAACTGTATTTGTCATGGTCTAATATGGGAGCAGCAATTAACAGGTTTGTCTCAAATTTTATGTTCTACAAATGTATGTTTAGACCATGTTTAGTCCAGGCTTGTGGATTTCTCTCAGGGATGTGTGTTAGAAAGGTGGAGGGTAGTGTCTTCCCATCCGTGACAGATTTAGTCATAAATCTGGTGGATTAATACACGGACTCCCAAGGACTCTTGTGGTTGGTCTTGTGAAACACAGGAGTCACTTAAAGCCAGACTCGCGGCACTATTCGTCTTCAGAGCTCCATATCATCGTGGTTATTAATGTCATACACACACGACCGAGAAGGACGAGGTGATACAGGCAAATGACCAAAAAAATGGGGGAAACAAGGTAAATAGGGATGGCGTGGCGCAGTGGAACAATGGCCGTGCGCAACCCGAGGGTCCCTGGTTCAATCCCCACCTAGTACCAACCTCGTCACGTCCGTTTTGTCCTTGAGCAAGGCACTTCACCCTTGCTCCTGATGGGTGCTGGTTAGCGCCTTGCATGGCAGCTCCCTCCATCAGTGTGTGAATGTGCGTGTGAATGGGTAAATTGGGAA